>NW_026888092.1:0-93851 GCF_032173495.1 Musca vetustissima | reverse complement strand
GATGAACGGGCGGACACTCATGGGTAGATCTACTCAGCTAGTTGAAATATGACGATCGGTATAGTTAAAGGTGGGTCTGGGACCAATATTTCGCGGCGTTACAAACTCTTGGGGCTACACAAAACTATAATACCCTGACAAGATAGTTGTGTAGGGTATAAAAATCCACGCCTTGCGGTAGGTCTTAATTTAAAAAAAAAATCCACGCCTTCTTTCAGGCCTTAGAAAATTTGTTTAAAAACTCCACGCCTTGAAAAATGTTTTTTTTAAGTTTTTAAATTCTTCCTTCTTTTCCCTTCACTCCCTAAAATTTCCTCCGAACTGGGTCACGCAGATAAAATCAGCTTTTGCCAGTTACTTAGCTGGCCATTATGATGATAAAGTCAAGAGGGTCCCCCATCCCATCCCATCCCTTCCCCTCCCATCTCTCTATCTCTCCCCTTTTCATGAAAACATAAGCCCTACTCTAAAATATCCTTTTTATCAGCAGCTGCAGCAGCAGAATCGGGAACATCATCATCAACATCCTCAACGTCCACTTCATCATCGTTGTTGTTGTTTTTGTTATTATCAAAATTGATCATGATTATTATGCCGTGACATTCTAAACCTCTTGTCCTGGTTATCACAGCCATTACCATGGTTGCCCGGCTGCTTTATCCTCCTGCCGATGCCACTACTGCTGCTGATTATTATCAGGCAAATGATTTTGGCGCAAATAGAGCAGTAAACTTTTCCCAGCACACAATCAATGTTTGTGTGTGTGTGTGTGTTTGTGTCAATATGTATGTCATTATGTTGTACAGTGTGGCAAACACAAATACAATGGCAAATTGCAATGCCTTTGTCTGTCTAGTTGTTTGTGTGCGTATGTGTGTGTGTTTGAAAGAGGATTTGTTTATCTATCTGATTTTCGGTCCATTGGTGTAAACGCTGCTTCTTCTTCCCCGCCATTCTTTCTGTTTGCTGGTGTGCGTGTGTATGTGTGTGTTGCATGTAGCCATGGCAACGTTTGCCATGGCACATGTGGTCGGCGGGTTTATGTCGGGTTGGGATTGTTCACTCGTTTGTTGGTTGGTTGGTATGTCTGTCTGTTTGTTTGCTTGCAACAAACACACACACATACACACATGCAAATGATTAGATGAAGAGATGAAGCAAATCCCCCACAGGATATTTTCTAAAACCAGTAAAATGTCATCTACATGCATGCCACAGCAGCAAAAAAAAAAAAAAACCCGGCATTGTACATACGAGTGTATGCGTATGTATACGCATACACACATGATTGAGTGCACACACAGACATACATGCATGCACATATTTATACAATGAAATGTTTAGAAATAATATCTGCATTGCAAATATTAAACAAAAGGTGGATTTGCCTGGACCCAAAAGCAGGCGGGGGAAATGAAGCGAAAATGTTTTTCGAAATAATGCCTGCACTGGGCGCCTAAAATTATGCACCAAAATTTGTACCTCGTAATATGCCTAGAAAACTCACCGCCTGTTGGTTGGCCAAAGAAAATAATTAGACCCTCGAAAAACATTTAAAAAAATCTACGGTTGGTGGTAGACCATCGAAAAACATCCACGCCTGGTGGTAGACCCTCGAAAAACATCCACGTTTGGTGGTAGACCCTCGAAAAACATCCACGCCTGGTGGTAGACCCTCGAAATACATCCACGCCTGGTGGTAGACCCTCGAAATACATCCACGCCTGGTGGTAGACCCTCGAAAAACATCCACGCCTGGTGGTAGACCCTCGAAAAACTTCTACGCCTGGTGGTAGACCCTCGAAAAACATCCACGCCTGGTGGTAGACCCTCGAAAAACATCCACGCCTGGTGGTAGACCCTCGAAAAACATCCACGCCTGGTGGTAGACCCTCGAAAAACATCCACGCCTGGTGGTAGACCCTCGAAAAAAATTTAAAAAAATCTTCGCCTGGTGGTAGACCCTCGAAAAACATCCACGCCTGGTGGTAGACCCTCGAAAAACATCCACGTTTGGTGGTAGACCCTCGAAAAACATCCACGCCTGCTGGTAGACCCTCGAAAAACATCCACGCCTAGAGGTAGACCCTCGAAAAACAACCAAGCCTGGTGGTAGACCCTCGAAAAACATCCACGCCTGGTGGTAGACCCTCGAAAAACATGCACGCCTGGTGGTAGAACCTCGAAAAACATCCACGTCTGGCGGTAGACCCTCGAAAAACATCCACGTTTGGTGGTAGACCCTCGAAAACATGCACGCCTGGTGGTAGACCCTCGAAAAACATCCACGCCTGGTGGTAGACCCTCGAAAAACTTCTACGCCTGGTGGTAGACCCTCGAAATGTATCCACGCCTCGTGGTAGACCCTCGAAATACATCCACGCCTGGTGGTAGACCCTCGAAAAACATCCACGCCTTGTGATAGGCTTTAAAAAATCCCCGCCTTGTGATAGGCTTTAAAAATCCCCGCCTTGTGATAGGCTTTAAAAAATCCACGCCTTGTGATAGACTATGAAAAAAAAAATATTTTTAAAAAAGACACGCCTTGTGATAGGCTTTGAGAAAAATATTTTTAAAAAATCCACGCCTTGTGATAGGCTATGAAAAAAATATTTTTAAAAAATCCGCGCCTTGTGATAGGCTATGAAAAAAATATTTTTAAAAAATCCACGCCTTGTGATAAGCTATGAAAAAAAATATTTTTAAAAAATCCACGCCTTGTGATAGGCTATGAAAAAAATATTTTTAAAAAATCCACGCCTTGTGATAGGCTATGAAAAAAATATTTAAAATAATCCACGCCTTGTGATATGCTATAAACAAATCCAAGCCTTGTGATAGGCTTTAAAAAATCCACGCCTTGTGACTGGCTTTAAAAGATCCACGCCTTGTGATAGGCTATGAAAAAAAATATTTTTAAAAAATTCACGCCTTGTGATATGCTATAAAAAATGCACGCCTTGTGACTGGCTTTAAAAGATCCACGCCTTGTGATAGGCTATGAAAAAAATATTTTTAAAAAAATCACGCCTTGTGATATGCTATAAAAAATTCACGCCTTGTGACTGGCTTTAAAAAATCCACGCCTTGTGATAGGCTGTAAAAAATCCACGCCTTATTATAGGCTTTAAAAAATCCACGCCTTTTGATAGGCTTGGAAAAAATACACGCCTTGTGACAGGCTTTAAAAAATCCACGCCTTGTGATAGGCTATGAAAAAAATATTTTTAAAAAATTCACGCCTTGTGATAGGCTATAAAAAATCCACGCCTTGTGATAGGCTATGAAAATAATATTTTTAAAAATGCACGCCTTGTATAGCTCCTCCAAAAATTTTTTTTTAATCCACGCCTTGAGGTAGGCCTTAGAAAATAATTAAAAAAATCCAAGCCGGCCTAAAAGTATGCTCCATTATTTTCTGTTAAACCACAGATCTTTTGCTACATAACAAAACCCCCCAGATGACAATACGACTGTCACCATCATCACCAAGCGACAGGATTGCATTAACCGCCAAAACAAAGCTCCATAGCATCAATTTCACTATGAAGCTCAAAGCAAAAAAAAAGATTCGTTTCCTATTTCTATCTCTTTCTAACAACCGGTCTTCAACTTAGTTTTTTCTCTGATTTGTTATTGTTGTAAATGTTGCATTTGTTGCCATTATTGTTGCTATCCATGTATTATGTGATAGACACACACACGTTTCTTTAATATTCACACAGGCCTTATATGGCAATGATGATTATGGGCATGAGGAATAGGAAAAAAAACATTTCAGCCTCTAAAAGTATGCTATAGAAAACAGTGTAAAAATGTCTAGCTGTGCTAATGTTCACTTTGCAGAAAACGTTAATAGATAGATAGACTCAGAGTGGTACATATATGCAAATATCAATGGAGTAGCAGATGGTCACACACAGACACATACATATATCAGAGGAGTTGTTTATGTAATTGTGTGTGTGTTAAGGAAGAACTCCACTCCATTTTAATGAAGAGAAAAAATATAGAAATGACTATGTATTCTGACTGTGTATTTGTGGTGCGTATCGATTTTTTTTTCTGTCATAGTGAAGTCTAATGACTTCTAGATATATACATATGTGAATGTATGTATGTTATGTACATATGTATTTGTATTGCAATTGTTAATAAATCACAAATGGAAATGGGTATGAGCGATGCCCAGGTTCAGGCACAAGGCGTGGAGTTTTTAAATAATTTTTTCAAAGGAATGGGTTTTTTTATTTGGCCCAAGGACGAACCCTATTGAAATTGGGAAACATCGGTTCAGATTTAGATATAGCTCTCATATATATTTTCATCCGATTTTATGTAAATGGCGCACCAAAGTCCCTATATATCACTCGATTTGCACGATATTTGGCATAGCGTTCTGAATTAGCCTAGAATGATGATTGGTAAGTTTCAAGAAAATCGGTTCAGATTTCGATATAGCTCCCATATATATTTTCGTCCGATTTTATGTAAATGGTGCACCAAAGTCCCTATATATCTTTCGATTTGCACGAAATTTGGCACAGCGTACTGAATTAAGTCTAGAAAAATGTGTGTTAAATTTCGTGAAAATCGGTTCAGATTTCAATATAGCTCCCATATATATTTTCGTTCGATTTTAGGTAAATAGTGCATCAACGACCCTATATATGCTTCGATTTGTACGATATTTGGCATAGTGTACTGAATTAAGTCTAGAACGATGTGTGTTAAATTTCGTGAAAATCGGTTCAGATTTCGATATAGCTTCTATATATATTTTCGTTCGATTTTATGTAAATGGCGTACCAAAGTCCCTATATATCTTTCGATTTGCACGAAATTGAGCATAGCGTACTGAATTAAGTCTAGAATGATGTGTGATAAGTATCGTGAAAATCGGTTCAGATTTTGATATAGCTCCCATATATATTGGCATCCGATTTTATCTGAATAGTGCATCAAAGTCCCTATATATCCTTCGATTTGCACGAAATTTGGCACAGCGTACTGAATTAAGTCTAGAACGATGTGTGTTAAATTTCGTGAAAATCGGTTCAGATTTCGATATAGCTCCCATATATAATTTCGTTCGATTTTAGGTAAATTGCGCACCAAAGTCCCTATATATCCTTCGATTTGCACGAAATTTGGCACAACGTACTGAATTAAGTCTAGAATGATGACTGGTAAATTTCGTGAAAATCGGTTCAGATTTCGATATAGCTCCCATATATATTTTCATCCGATTTTAGGTTAATGGTGCACCAAAGTCCCTATATATCACTCGAGTTGCACGAAATTTGGCATAGCGTGATGAAGGGTATTATATAGTCGGCCCAGTCCGACTTTACTACTATCCTTACTGATTTTTTAAATATTTTTTGGAGGTCAACACAAGGCGTGGATTTTTTTCAAAGATGTTTTATGTGTGATCTCTCCCATATCCTTTAATCTGCATTTGTCCTATTGAACCTGCATTAGTTTGCGGTATGTTATGTTGTTTTGCTGCTTCGATTGTGGTCCGCTCTATTTATCCACATTTATGTGGTTGCATAATCCCACATGTACACATACATCTACACACATACACACATGTGTGTGTGTGTTTGCCTCTTTATTTTCAAACAAATGCAGCTATGCGACACATAAACATATTTAAGAATGTGTAGGGATGTATGACTTTTTATTATGTATATGTGTGTCTGTGTGTGAGTCACTCACACACACACACTCTCTGTGGTTGTCATTTATGTGTAAAGAAGTTGAAGTAGAAAAAAAACATATATTTGAAATACTCTTCTACATCGCGCATAAAAAGCAATTTAACATTTGTATGTCAACGTCAGTGATGTTGTTGTTGTTTTTGTTTTTCCATACGCCATGAATGTCATCTTGTCGAGAGCGCGAACATTTTTTAGAGAATCTGTAATTTTCAAGGGGAGAGGAGGGGGATAGATGTGGATATGCCACAAGAAATGCTACTGTGTCACCAAGAATTCAACGAAGTTCCTAAAATCAAGGGGGAAATCAGGGGAGAAATCTAGAAGGTATGATGGTGGGTTCCGCGGGGTACATGTTATCCGGGATCCGGGTATATCTATGTCACGGTATTGCCTGCAATTCCGTTAGCATAACAACAACAAAAAGAGAAGTAAAGAAAAACTAACTAGTTTTCCCCTGCTTTGACACATGTATGTGGTTGACTAACTATTTCATGTGTTAGTTACACTTCTGTTTGTATGAGAGTGTGTGTGTCAGTGTGCGTTTGTGAGTGTGTGCATGTGTTAGTGTGCAAGTGTCATAGTTAATGGCAAACAAAGTAATTAATTACTTGCTTAGAGAGATCTTGTTCCGTTTGTGCAGACTCTTTTCTTCTTTTTTGGCTTGTGTTGCACAACACAATTTTCAAATGGTGTGTGAATCTGCCACACTGTGTGTGTGAGAGAGTGTGTGTGTTGGTGTCTGTAACAGTCGCTTCTCACCACATTTGTCTTGTTACGCGTAGTTTTCTTTCTAACCAATTTGCATTTTTTTGTCTTTAGAAGGTATCTCCATTCGCAGTCTTTCTGATGGGGATTTCCCTTTTCCCCTCTTCTTTGTATGGGTTCCCAGACACAACCACGACGAAGTTGGTTTCCGCACCGCATCCTGTATCAGGCCATTGAGATGGAAAACTTGTTTGTTGCCAGTCAATATAATTAAGTAGTTTTATTACAAAATGGTTTTACAAAGTCGTTTTTTTCGGGGGAAGAAGAAGGGGAATTTCTAAGATGACAGATGATTTATTTTTCTAAGGCCTTCTATAAGGCGTGGATTTTTTTAAATTGATTTTTCTAAGGCCTTACTGAAGGCGTGGATTTTTATACCCTTCACCACACTGTGGTACAGGGTATTATGTCTTTGTGCATTTGTGTTTGTAACAGGCAAAAGGAAACGAGATAGGCAAATGGTTCCTTTGGAGAATATGCATAGAATCACCTTCTGAGTCGATTTATGCATGTCCGCCAGTCCATCCGTCCGTCTGTCCATGTTAAATTGTAAACAAAGTACAGGTCGAATTTTTGATTCGAATTGGATGAAATTTAGCACAGCTCATTTATTTGGCCCAAGGACGAACCCTATTGAGTTTCGTGAAAATCGGTTCAGATTTAGATATAGCTCCCATATATATTTTCGTCCGATTTAAGGTAAATGATGTACCAAAGTCCCATAATATCTTTCGATTTGCACGAAATTTGGCATAGCGTACTGAATTAGTTCCAGAATAATGTGTGGCAATTTTCGAGAAAATCGGTTCAGATTTAGATATAGCTTCCATGTATATTTTCGTCCGATTTAATGTAAATGGTGTACCAAAGTCCCCATATATCTTTCGATTTGCACGAAATTTCGCTCAGTGTACTGAATTATGTCTAGAATAATGTGTGCGAAGTTTCGTGGAAATCGGTTCAGATTTAGATATAGCTCCCATATATATTTTCATCCGATTTAATGAGAATGGGGCACCAAAGAACCTATATATCTTTCGATTTGCACGAAATTTGGCACAGCGTACTAAATTAAACCTAGAAAGATGTGTGTTAAGTTTCGTGGAAATCGGTTCAGATTTTGATATAGCTCCCATATACATTTTCGTCCGATTTAAGGTAAATGGTGTACCAAAGTCCCCATATATCTTTCGATTTACACGAAATTTGGCATATCATAATGAATTAGGTCGAGAATGATGTGTGTTAAGTTTCCTTAAAATCGGTTCAGATTTAGATATAGCTCCCACCAGGGTAAGGTAAATGGTGCACAAAAGTCCCTATATATCTTCCGATTTCCACGAAATTTGGCATAACGCGCTGAATTAAGTCTAGAATGATGTGTGTTAAGTTTTGTGGAAATCGGTTCAGATTTTGATATAGGTCCCATATATATTTTCGTCCGATTTTATGTAAATGGGGCACCAAAGTCCCTATATATGTTTCGATTTGCACGAAATTTGGCGTAGTGTACTGAAGTCAGCGTAGATTGATGTGTGCAAAATTTCGTGGAAATCGGTTCAGATTTTGATATAGGTCCCATATATATTTTCGTCCGATTTAATGAGAATGGGGCACCAAAGACCCTATATATCTTTCGATTTGCACGAAATTTGGCACAGCGTACTAAATTAAACCTAGAAAGATGTGTGTTAAGTTTCGTGGAAATCGGTTCAGATTTTGATATAGCTCCCATATATATTTTCGTCCGATTTAATGTAAATGGTGCACCAAAGTCCCTATATATCTTTCGATTTGCACGAAATTTGGCACAGCGTACTAAATTAAACCTAGAAAGATGTGTGTTAAGTTTCGTGGAAATCGGTTCAGATTTTGATATAGCTCCCATATATATTTTCGTCCGATTTAATGTAAATGGCGTACCAAAGTATCTATATATCTTCCGATTTGCACGAAATTTGGCATATCATAATGAATTAGGTCGAGAAGGATGTGTGTTAAGTTTCCTGAAAATCGGTTCAGATTTTGATATAGGTCCCATATATATTTTCGTCCGATTTTATGTAAATGGGGCACCAAAATCCTTATATATGTTTCGATTTGCACGAAATTTGGCGTAGTGTACTGAAGTCAGCGTAGATTGATGTGTGAAAAATTTCGTGGAAATCGGTTCAGATTTAGATATAGCTCCCATATATATTTTCATCCGATTTAATGAGAATGGGGCACCAAAGACCCTATAAATCTTCCGATTTGCACGAAATTTGGCACAGCATACTAAATTAAGCCTAGAAGGATGTGTGTTAAGTTTCGAGAAAATCGGTTCAGATTTAGATATATATGTCGCATATATATTTTCGTCCGATTTAAGGTAAAGGGTGCACCAAAGTCCCTATAAATCTTCCGATTGGCACGGAATTTGGCACAGCGTACTGAAGTCAGCCTAGACTGATGTGTGCAAATTTCTTCAGGATATTGTACATATGAGCATCTATTGTATTTACCCCAAGTGGTGAAGGGTATCATATAGTCGGCCCCGTCCGACTTTACTACTTTCCTTACTGGTTAAACATATTTTTTTTTTTTGGTCGTCATACAAGGAGTATGTTGTCAGGGTATTATAGCTTTGTGCAGACCCAAAAGTTTGTAACGACGCGAAATATTGGTCCTAGACCCACCTTTAAGTATACCGATCGTCATATCTCGACTAGCTGACTCGATCTAGACATGTGTGTCCGTCCGTCCGTCTGTCCATAATAAATTGTAAACACGATAAAGGCCACAGTTATGGACCATCTTCACGAAATTGTGAAATGGACCAAAAATTTTATTTTTGTCTGATTTTTTTTTTGGTCGCTCTAGAGGCCACACTTATGAACCAAACATCGCGAATTTTTACTTGGAGAAGGAAATTGGGCCAAAGAATAAGCATGCCTGTTTTGATGAAGATCGGCCAATATTTAGCGGGTCAAATGGACCCTGACTTTTGTGTGAAAAACTACAAAATTTGTATTCTATGGCCGATATATTTGCCCCTGAAGGACATAGACCCGAGAAGTTGACAATATATCCAAGAGGATTGGTTGAACTTTAACTTGATACCAATTATATGGTCGTATGTACTCGGATGTGGGAGTTACACCTACATATTTACAGGTGCTTACTGAGATATAATTTAGTAATCCATTACCACACTAGAGGCCGGAAATATAGCTCTGATCGCTTTGACATTTTCCATGAGGTTCCAGTTATGGTCAAGGACAACGCCTATAATTTTCGGTGATGATCAGCTAATAATTTTGGGAAGAAGTGGACCGAAAACCTAATTTTTTTCGAGTCGATTTCTAGCCCACAGTTATGAGCCGAACATCACAACACAACCCACAGTGAAAGGAATATGGACAAGCAATGAGAGGGACTGTTCTGAATGCAAGTAATATTCGGAAAATATGTCAGTGTAAGGAAGAGGTGCTGTAGACCTCTAATCGGGCAAGAGGGTGCAACTATCAGGAAATATTACCCGCAGAAAGATAGAGTTCTG
Organism: Musca vetustissima; assembly: GCF_032173495.1. NCBI lineage: Eukaryota > Metazoa > Arthropoda > Insecta > Diptera > Muscidae > Musca > Musca vetustissima. The sequence continues at coordinate 83,819 of NW_026888092.1, read as the reverse complement.
TGGTATTTGTGTAGGGTATCGTATGGTCGGCCCCGTCCGACTATACTGCTCTGCTCGTTGGTTTAAAAATATGTTTCCAAGGCCTTAGAGAAGGAGTAGATTTTTTTTGGAAAAAAAATATAAAATTTTTAAAAATATATTTTCCCTGGCCTAGTTTTAGGCGTCGATTTTTAAATTTTTTCCTAAGGATACCTTAAAATAGGGTCTCCATTCCCATACGCAAAATATTAATATCATTTAATGTCACGGTGTCTGTCTTTTCTTTCTTCTTCTTCTTCTTCTTCTTAATTTTTATATATTTCTTGTCATGCATATGTCCACATACTGGTGTACTGGTGCCATGTCACATATGGAAATACTAATCGTCTCTGACAATGACATTAACATTTCTTCTCTCTCTCTCGGTATTAGTTATACACTTGCTGTTTTTTTTTTTGTCATATGGTGTTAGAAGTTGACATTTCTTTAAAAATTTCCTCAGCCAACCGAATGAAGCAAACACAAAAAAAAAAAAAAAAAAAAAAAATGTCGAAGAAGCATATGTGTTTCGATGCGGGGTTTTAATTTGAAATTGAAAATACGTGATACCGCAATATGCAAAATATCTTTCCAACTAAATGGCGTACGCTCAACATAAAATTCTTAAAAGTCGTAGGGTGAATGCAGTGGACGAAAACGATGTGTTTGGAATTTTAAAGAAGAAATGATCGGCAGAGGTATAGATAGATAGAAGAATACCTCTAGCTTTCCTATAGGAAGAAAAATACCCCCAGCTCTTTCAAATGAAGAAGAGTGCCTGCAGCTCTTTCGCAGGAAGAAGAATACCCGCAGTTCTTCCAAAGGAAGAATAATACCCGCAGTTCTTCCAGAGGAAGAAGAATAGTCCCAGCTCTTATAAGGTAGTAGATTATCTGCAGTTCTTTCGATTGAAGAAGAATACCTGCAGCTCTTTCAAATGAAGAAGAATACCTACAGCAATTCCATAGGAAGAAGAATAATAGCAGCTATTCCAAAAGAAGAAGAATACCTGCAGCTCTTCCACAAGAAGAAGAATGCCTGAAGCTCTGCTTTAGGAGGAAGAATACCTTCAGCTCTTTCAAAGGAAGCATAATATCTGCAGCTCTTTCGAATGAAGAAGAAGACCTGCAGCTCTTTCGCTGGAAGAAGAATACCTACCGTTCTCCGCTAGGAAGAAGAATACCTACAATTCTCCGCTATGAAGAAGAAGACCTCCAGCTCTCCTAAAGGAAGCAAAATACCTCTAGCATTCCTATAGGAAGAGAATTGCATGCAGCTCTCCTATAGGAAGAAGGATACCTTCAGGTCTTCCATAGATAGTCTACAGGAATTCTATTTACAAACGATGAAGTATGTGGGCGTATGATTACCGACAATACTTATACGCCCCGATCAAAAAAATATATTAAAACTAACATTTGAAAAGTTCACGCTCTGTTTGGGGGTTTAAAAAAATATTTTTTAAAAAATCCTCGCCTCATGGTAGGCCTCAGAAAAAATACATAGAAACTTTGGTGAATCATTTACCTTAAATCGGTCGAAAATATATATGGGAGCTATATCTAAATCTGAACCGATTTTCAAGAAACTTAACACACATCATTCTAGACTCAAGTCAGTACACTATACCAAGTTTCGTGCACATCGAAAGATATATAGGGTGTTTGGTGCACCATTTACATTAAATCGGTCGAACATATATATGGGAGCTATATCTAAATCTGAATCGATTTTAAAGAAATTTTGCACATATCATTCTAGACTCCCGACAGTACGCTATGCCAAATTTCGTGCAAATCGAAAGATATATAGGGACTTTTGTGAACCATTTACTTTAAATCGGTCGAACATATATATGGGAGCTATATCTAAATCTGAACCGTTTTTGAAGAAATTTAGCACACATCATTCTAAACTCAATTCAGTACGCTGAGCCAAATTTCATGACAATCGAAAGATATATAGAGCCTTTGGTGCATCATTTACCTTAAATCGGACGAAAATATATATGGGAGCTATATCTAAATCTGAACCGATTTTCACGAAACTTAACACACATCATTCTGCACTCAAGTCAGTACGCTATGGCAAATTTCGTGCAAATCGGATGATATATAGAGACCATTTACATTAAATCGGTCGAAAATATATATGAGAGCTATATCTAAATCTGAACCGATTTTCAGGAAACTTAACACACATCATTCTAAGCCTAATTCAGTACGCTGTGCCAAATTTCGTGCAAATCGAAAGATATATAGGAACTTTGATGCACCAATTACATAAAATCGGATCGGAAAATATATATATGGGAACTGTATCTAAATCTGAAACGATTTTCAAGAAATTTTGCACACACCATTCTAGACTTAATTCAGTACCCTATGCCAAATTTCGTCCAAATCGAAAGATATATAAGGACTTTTGTGAACCATTTACTTTAAATCGGACGAAAATATATATGGGAGCTATATTTAAATCTGAACGGATTTTCACGAAACTTAACACACATCTTTCTAGACTCAATTCAGTAGGCTATGCCAAATTTTGTGCAAATCGGATGATATATAAAGACTTTGGTATACCATTTACATTAAATCGGTCGAACATATATATGGGAGCTATATCTAAATCTGAACCGATTTCCAAGAAATTTTACACACATCATTCTAGACTCACGACTGTACGCTATGCCAAATTTCGTCCAAATCGAAAGATATATAGGGACTTTGGTGAACCATTTACATTAAATCGGTCGAACATATTTATGGGAGCTATATCTAAATCTGAACCGATTTTCAAGAAATTTTACACACATCACTCTAGACTTAATTTAGTCCGATATGCCAAATTTCGTGCAAATCGGATGATATATAGAGACTTTGGTACACCATTTACATTAAATCGGGCGAAAATATATATATGGAAGCTATATCTAAATCTGAACCGATTTTTCAATAGAGTTCGTCCTTGGGCCAAATAGACGAGCTGTGCCAAATTTCATCCAGGGTGAAGGGTATAAAAATCGACAACTTCTAAGAGTCTCTAAAAATATTAGTAAGAATTGAATGTCCGATTGAAGACCTGGTGGCGTATGATTACTGTCACTACTTATACGCCCTTTAAAACTTTAACAAAACCATAGTTTGCCTACCTATGCGTAAGCCCCCTCTATTGTTCTCTTTTATGTGTTAGTGTGTAAGGCCCCGAAACCCTCCAAACACAGATTTGATAGATGTCGTTTTGTGCCCTGCAGCTCTATTTTGTTCCTGTTGAACAGTAATGCTTTGTTGTTGTTGGTTGATGCTTTTGGAGTTTTTTTTTCGGGGGTATTGTTGTTGCTGTTGTTTATTTTCTTCTCTTTTTGATTTTAGTTTGTATTTTGGTGTGTGTCATTCAATGCAAAACAAAACTCGATGTAGCCACACACTTTAACAAAGCCCCCTACCTACAACTCTCCTCCATACCCCTTCTCTTCTACCTCTCCTACCCCAGCTGTTGTTATTGTTGTTGCCTAATCACAGTTACACTTTCTTTCAAAGCCTTTAAACTCTTTTTCTCTCTCTCTCTTCCCGACACAAACCGCCACACACACACACCTCTACATATGTACACAGAAGTTTTGTGTGTTCTACAACAACGGTTTAGTTTCGAATGGCAGATATTTTGCTTTGCTTTTCAAACTCTGCTGTATTCCTCCTGCGTCCGCCCTCCGTTCCGCCTCCCTCCTAAACCCTTTGGCCAAGCCGTTATACGCTTTGTTTTCCTGTTTTACGTTGCAATTGATGCGGTTGTTCAAAGTTAGTTGAGTGTACAATCGTTGTTGTTGTTGTTGTCGTTGTTCTCCTTGCTTTGTTTGTTGTGCGGATTTTTTTCTTTTTTTTTTTTTTTTTTTTGGTGAAAAAGGGCTTTAGGTAAAATTTTAGTGTAACCAGAAAATTGCCTGAGAAGTTTTACGAAGCGATGTAAGCGGAAATTTCTGTTGAGGCTTTAAGTAATGGAGTGAAGTGCATTTTTGAAAATGACAAGAGAGAGATTTCGAAGTTTTTATTCAAAGGCTGTGACAAAGATTGGAAAAAAAAATATTTTTTTTTTCCGAAAAACTGAATTTTGAAAAAAAAAATTTTAGAAAGCAAAACACAAAAATATTTTTTTGGAGGCCATATAGAAGGCGTGGGCGTGGCGTAGTGGGTAATAGATACCATGCAACGGCTCTGATTGGCTTTAACATGGCGAAGTACTGGCTTTTCTTGGTCCCTATTTTCACTCTCGGAAAACCCAACCTACTATGAAAAAGCAAAGAAAAATAAAACCAAACCCCCCTAACGTTTACGACCCCCCCCAAACGTATAAAGGGCAACGATCTGCGAATCTGCACTTGGAATGTGCGCACGTTGCACAGAACAGGCGCAGTGTTCGCTGTATCGCCGATATTATTGCCTTACAGAAGAAAACCGATGGAAAGGGACTGACGTAAGTAAATCAGATGATTACGCCCCGTCTTATAGCTGCCATGTAACGAGACATGAATTTGGCTGCGGATTTATGGTCAATAGGATAATAAAAGACCTCGTCTTCAGATTCACTCCAGTAGATGTGCAAATTGCTATAATCCGCATAAAAGCGAAGTTCTTCTACATCAGTCTTATTGGCGCCCATGCTCCGACCAAAAACATATTTTACGAACGTCTAGAAACAGCATATGATCGCTGCCCTGGCCATGACATTAAAATTCTACTAGGAGATTTTAATGCAAAAATCGAAAGGGAAAATATTTGTTGGTCCCACCGTCGGGAAATTCAGCCTTCATGAAGAAACATCCGACAACGGCATGAGGTTGATTGATTGATTGATAGACGAAAGGCATTCATCCAGTGTTTTAGACATTCGATCAATCCGGGGAGCGAATATCGATTCGGACCATTACCTCGTGGCAGCCAAGGTACGCTCTCGTCTTAATGTAGCAGCAAAGGTGCGATCTAAAACAATGAAGAATGAAGTCCGAAAATTCTACGAACGGGAAAAAACACCAAACCGAAGGCTTTGGTGCACGCACATCCTCCTGTAAGGATGAAGAAGGAAACCTGGTGACAGATACAGACAGCTTGCTGAGGATCTGGAAGGAGCATTTTGAAAAACCTCTGGTATCAAATAGTGGCGGTGAAGAGGATACCGCAGAACCAATAATAGATGACGGTATAGACTGTATACCACCTAGCCAAGATGAGGTCATAAAATCAATTAATCGGCTCAAGAACAATAAAGCAGCAGGTGCCAATGGATTACAAGCCGAACTATTCAAGACTGGCGTTCAGATGGTGGTCAAGAGCATGCACCAGCTGATTAGTACAATTTGGCTAGAGGAATGATTGGAACCTCAGCATCTTGTGTCCCGTGCACAAAAAGGGGACAAGACGATATGTGCCAACTATAGAGGAATACGTCTCCTTTCCATCGCCTATAAAGTGCTATCCAGAGTGCTGTGTGAACGATTGAAGCCAATGGTCAATGACATTATTGGACCATACCAATGCGGCTTCAGACCTGGCGGCAAATCCACCATTGACCAAATTTTCACTCTGCGCCAAATCCTGGAAAAGACCCACGAAAAACACATCGACACATTCCACCTATTCGTCGACTATAAAGCCGCATTCGTGACAGCCCTATCCGTTCAGAGGTGTATAAAGTCATGTCTGCGTTTGGCATTCCTGTAAAATTAATACGACTATGCAGGATAATTTTAAGTGGCACATGGTAAGCAGTTCAAGTCGGAAAGGACCTATCGGAGCCCTTTAATACCGAACGAAGACTCAGACAAGGTGATAGTTTGTCGTGTGATTTTTTAACATCCTGCTGGAAAAGGTCATACGGGACGCAAAGGTGAATAGAAATGACACTCTGTACACCAAACAACCAACACATGTTACTCGCCTACGCCGGCGATGACATCGACATAATGGGTCGAACATTGCGAGCGGTAACAGCCACCTTTGATCAAATTGTGAAGAATTCTGCGAAAATGGGTCTGGCAGTAAACGGCGAGAAGACCAAGCTGATGGTATCGACGTGCAAGACGTCCTAGTAGACCAACGGACCAACTGTGGAACTTGAGAACTACAACTTCGAGGTAGTCAACGATTTTATATGTACCCAGGTACCGCCATAAATACGAAACGAATGACATCAGTTTTGAAATTCGGAGAAGAACGGTGATGACCAACCGATGCTACTATGGTCTAAGTAAGCAGTTTAGAAAGAAGGCAACCTCCGCGCCAGACCAAACTCACACTTTACAAGACGCTGATACTACCCGCCGTGCTGTTATATGGATCTGAAGCATGGGTACTTGCGCAAGCTGATGAGGCAGCCTTTGGAGTGTTTTGAAAGAAAAATTCTCCGAAATATTTATTGGCCGATCGGCGTCGAATGAACCACGAGCTTTCCAATTTATACGCGGACATCGACATAGTCAGTCGTATTGAGCTACAGCGTTTACGATGGCTAGGCCATGTTGTGCAAATGAATGAGAATGCCCCAGCTCAAAAGGCATATAAAAGCGATGGTTCCCGTAGAAGGAGAAGGTCACGAATCAGATGGAAAGACCAAGTAGGAAACAACATCATGGAACGTGGTCTTTCAAATTGGCGGAGATGCGCTCAAGACCGACGCGCTTGGAAATCTTTTTTAAGCTCGGCCTATGGAACAACCGTTCTGTAACAAGCCACCTAAGTATGTAAGTAAGTTCCACTTCTAGTCGAGGATTTTTTTACAAAAAAAAAAAAAAAAAAAAAAAATGTTCAAGGCCATTGACCACAATCCTCATCAGCTACTCGGAATTTTTGCCCTCTCGCTTTATCTTTAAGGCTGGACCATCGGCAATTCTCTTCTTCAGCCTCCCACCGGCCGCATCTTCCATCAACTGCTCGCTACGGTTGACCGTCTTCTTCATCTTCCAGGGCGGCACATTCACAAACCTCCCCATCGCAGCAGTATAGTCGCTCTTTCTTGGCATTTTTCTGCTTACCAACCGTGGCTTCCACTTTCAACTTCGAGACCGCACTTACAGGCATCTTTATCATACAGCCTTTATCCATGGCGGCCAAAACCTTTGCTTTTGTCTGCTCAATTCCGTCTACATTATTGGCAACAAAATCTTCTTTTGATTGGTCATCTTTGTTCACAGGCTCCAAGTTCCCGGCCTCTTTACCCGCATGTATAGCTGCAATCTTTATGACCGGTACATCTATAATTAACGGTTTTACATACAAACCCGATCCTCTTGTGTACTTGCATATCTGCAACACAATTATCCGCTGGAGGCTCACACATCTCAGGCATTATTTCCTGATTGACTTCTTCTAGCAATATCTTCCGCATTCTCCGCATAGTAAATCAAAATATGGAGCCACGCGCCTATTAAAACTGAACTGTGGCTCTTCCAGTCGTCCACCAAACACTCCAACAAATCCACATTAGTTTCGATGCTCAATTCATTTAGACTTCTTTCAAATATCTCGATTTTAAACCATACAAAGTTTAAAAGTCTTCTCTCCTCTTCGGTCGGTGCCGAGTTTCTATAGATTCGTCCTCGAGAGAATATGGGCCCTTTTGCTCAGAATTGAGGCCCCCTCGACGTTTTGGCTCGCCGCCGTCACCGCCATTTTCCTCACCGCAGTCTCCCTTTGACTCGGCATTCTGAAGGTTTGCAATGTACTGCCTCGTACTTCCACTGCATCTCCTTCTTCTTCTTCTCTGCTACGGAAATGATGTCCCGCCTTCTTCCTTGCCGCAGTCTCCTTTTGACTCTGCATTTTATTTTTCCAAATTTTTTTTGTGGATTTTTCACCAAGCTGACAGAATTTCCTTGACCGTTAAGGTAAATTCTTCAGCATATCTTTCTTTACGATCGGTCACTGATCGGACTCGAAGGACCAAAGGTCCGAAGGCGTGGACTTTTTATACCCTTCACCACACTGTGGTACAGGGTATTATGTCTTTGTGCATATGTTTGTAACAGGCAAAAGGAAACGAGATAGACCCATAGTTCCTTTTGAGAATATGCATAGAATCACTTTCTGAGTCGATTTATGCATGTCCGTCCGTCCGTCCGTCTGTCCGTCTGTTGGTGTTAAATTGTAAACAAAGTACAGGTCGCATTTATAATCCGATTTAGATGAAATTTGGCATAGGTCACTTATTCGGCCCAAGGACGAACCCTATTGAAATTGGGAAAAATCGGTTCAGATTTAGATATAGCTCCCATATATATATTTAACCGATTTAATGTAAACGGTCCCTATATATCTTTCGATTTGCACGAAATTTGGTATAGCCTAATCAATTAGGTCTAGAATGATGTCTGCCAAGTTTTAAGAAAATCGGTTCAGATTTAGATATACCTCCCATATATAGTTTCGTCCGATTTCATGTAAATGGTGCTCCAAAGTCCCTATATATCTTTCGATTTGCACCAAATTTGGCATGACGTACTGAATTGAGCATAGAATTATGTGTGCCAAGTTTCGTGAAAATCGGTTCAGATTTAGATATAGCTCCCATATATAGTTTCGTCCGATTTCATGTAAATGGTGGACCAAAGTCGCTATATATCTTTCAATTTGCACGAAATTTGGTACAGCCTAATCAATTAGGTCTAGAATGATGTCTGCCAAGTTTCGTGAAAATCGGTTCAGATTTAGATATAGCTCCCATATATAGTTTCGTCCGATTTCATGTAAATGGTGCTCCAAAGTCCCTATATATCTTTCGATTTGCACCAAATTTGGCATAACGTACTGAATTGAGCCTAGAATTATGTCTGCCAAGTTTCGAGAAAATCGGTCCAGATTTAGATATAGCTCCCATGTATATTTTCGTCCGATTTTATGAAATTGGTGCACCAAAGTCCCTATATATCTTTCGATTTACACGAATTTTGGCACAGCGTAATGAATTAGGTCCAGAATGATGTATGTTAAGTTTCGTGAAAATCGGTTCAGATTTAGATATAGCTCCCATTGATAGTTTCGCCCGATTTTAGGTAAATAGTCCACTAAATTCCCTATATATCTTTCGATTTGCACGAAATTTGGCACAGCGTACTGAATTAGGCCTAGAATGATGTGTGCAAAGTTTCGTGAAAATCGGTTCAGATTTAGATATAGCTCCCATATATATCTTCCTCCGACGTAAGGTAAATGGTGTATCAAAGTCCCTATATATATTTCGATTTGCACGAAATTTGGCACAGCGTACTGAATTAGATCTAGAATGATGTGTGCAAAGGTTCGTGAAAATCGGTTCAGAGTTAGATATAGCTCCCATATATATTTTCGTCCGATTTTATGTAATTGGTGCACCAAAGTCCCTATATATCTTTCGATTTGCACGAATTTTGGTATAGGGTACTGAATTAAGTCTAGAATGATGGTGCTAAGGTTCATAGGTAGACCGATTGACACAACGTACTGAAGTAATATAAATTAGTCTTTGGCAAGTTTTCCTGAAATCGGTTCAGATATAGATATATAACAAAAACGCGACGTCTGTTAGGATACATATGTAGAATATATCCAAAGAGGTGAAGGGTATCATATAGTCGGCCCAGTCCGATTTTTCTACTTTTCTGATTTAAGAATATTTTTCTAAGGCCCTATAGAAGGCGTGGACTTTTTAAAAATATTTTTTGAAGTGGGTTTTTAAATTTTTTTTAATAGAAATATTTTGTTCTCTGAACTTTAATCTCATTTTCTTCCCCCAGTTTCTATAGAAAATAAGTCCTAAATGCAACCAGCTTTCCCTTTTCTGTTGTAGTTGTTGTTGTTGTTTGCATCTATTGAGTCTTTTGTCAAACGAAATTCTTAAGTTTTATTAAAAGAAAATATCGGTTCGGAGAAAAAAAAAAACTGAGTGGTTGCTTAGTTGCTAAGCTCTGTCACTGTGGTGAAGAAGAAAATCATGTTTTTTCATGAATCGCAAAATACGACAACTTGCCTTGTGGTACTACTTTTCCTTCAATGATGTTTCTTTTCCATTCATCGGGAGAACAAAAAAAAAAAAAAAAAAATCGGATTTTTTTCTTTGCAGAACAGAATTCTTTAGTAGCTGCTGCGTATTTTCTTTCGAGTATTTTGTTTTTGTGTCGCACAACAAAAAATATTTGTGGCAATAGCTGCTTAACATTTGTTGCTCTTGGCTTTATTTATTTATAAGCTCTACTGCCACCACCACCAGCACCACCAACATCAGCACCAACACCAACACATTCAGCCAACCAGCCAACGCCAACACCACCACAACTACAACGATGTCGACTCTACTCGATGTTATTGTTTATGTGCTGAATATTGTGTTCGGATTTTTATTTTTTCCACGCAACAACAACAACAACACAACAACAAATTGTTGTCGTTGTTGTTGTTGTTAGTTTTTGGCTTGACTTTTTTTTATTCAACAGTTCCCAGGCTTTAATCCGCTCAACAAAAAGAATTTTCTGTTTTGTCGCTACGAAAAAAAAACCCTCTTCATGTTGAAAAATACCACTTTGAATAGAGGATGAGGAGCGGAGGACGAAGAGGGGGAGGGAGTGGAATATTTACAAGAAATTCTTCATTCTTTGTGGTTGAGAACAAAAGACAATATTTTATGTTCAGGGTAGGAGGTGGAGGGATGTTAGAAAGATTAGAGGTTTTCCAAAAAGCAAGCTAATTTTCAAATATTAAATGACATCATTTAAAATTCCGAACATTTTGTCTAGAGGTTTTGTATAAAGGGAGCTTAACAAATTACATGGAGGGTTTTATTTATTCCAAATATTGAATTAAGAAGTTGTCAATTTGGTAATAGGGAAAAAAAATATTTGTCTACTGGGGGCGTATAAGTGTTGACAATAGTCATACGCTCCCAAACACAAAAGTGGAACGTTCGGTTTATGGATTAGCCCTGCCTTCTGAAGGCATTAGAAAAATATTTTTAAACCAGTAAGGAAAGTAGTAAAGTGGGACCGGGCCGACTATATGATACCCTTCATCACTTTGGGTATATCCAACAGATGAATCCTAACAGACGTCGGGTTTTTTGTTATATATCTATATCTGAACCGAAACTTGCCAGAGACTTATTTTTATTACTTCAATACGTTGTGTCAATCGGCCTAGCTATGGATCTTTTCACGAAGCTTAGCAACATCATTCTAGACTTAATTCACTACCCTATACCAAAATTCGTGCAAATCGAATGATTTTTAGAGACTTTGGTGCACCAATTACGTAAAATCGGACGAAAATATGTATGGGAGCTATATCTAAATCTGAACTGATTTTCATGAAACTTAGTACACATCATTCTAGACTTAATTCAGTACGCTATGCCATATTTCGTGCAAATCGAATGATTTTCAGAGACTTTGGTGCACCAATTACCTAAAATCGGACGAAAATATATATGGGAGGTATATCTAAATCTGAACCGATTTTCACGAAACTTTGCACACATCTTTCTACTCTTCATTAAGTACGCTATGCACAATTTCGTGCAAATCAAAAAATAAATGGGGACTTTGGTGCACAGTTTGTCTTAAATCGGACGAAAATATATATGGGAGCTATATCTAAATCTGAACCGATTTTCTCGAAACTTAAAACACCTCATTCTGGGCCTAATTCATTACGCTGTGCCAAATTTCGTGCAAATCGAAAGATATATAGGGTCTTTGGTGCACCAATTACCTAAAATCGGATGAAAATATATATGGGAGCATTATCTAAATCTGAACCGATTTTCTCGAAACTTAGCAAACACCATCCTTGGCTTAAGTCTGTACATTGTGCCAAAATTCGTGCAAATCAAAGGATTTCCAGGGACTTTAGTGGACTATTTACCGAAAATCTGGCGAAACTATATATAGGAGCTATATCTGAATCTGAACGGATCTTCACGAAACTTAGCACACATCATTCCAGACTCAATTCAGTACGTAATACCAAATTTCGTGAAAATCGAAAAATATTTAGGGATTTTGGTGTACCATTTACCTAAAATCGGATGTAACTATATATGGCAGCTATATCAAAATCTGAACCGATATTCACGAAACTTAACACACATCGTTCTAGCCTTAATTCAGTACGCTGTGCCAAATTTCGTGCAAATCAAAAGACTTCCAGGAACTTTATTAGACTATTTACCTAAAATCGGATGAAACTATTTATGGGAGCTATATCTAAATCCGAACCGATTTTCACGAAACTTAACACACATCATTCTAGACCTAATTCATTACACTGTGCCAAATTTCGTGCAAATCGAAAGATATATAGGGTCTTTGGTGCACCACTTACATTAAATCGGATGAAAATATATTTGGGAGCTATATCTAAATCTAAACCGATTTTCTCCAATTTCAAAGGGGTTTGTCCTTGGGCCAAATAAATAAACTGGGCCAACTTTCATCCAATTCGAATTAAAATTGCAACCTATACTTTGTTTACAATTTAACACCAACAGACGGACGAACGGACATGCATAAATCGACTCAGAAAGTGATTCTATGCATATTCTCAAAAGGAACCATGGACCGATCTCGATGCCTTTTGCCTGTTACAAAGATATGCACAAAGACATAATACCCTGTACCACAGTGTGGTGAAGGGTATAAAAATCCATACCTTATGGTGTGCCATAACTATTTTTTAAACCAGTGAGTCGGACGGGGCCGACCATACGATACCCTACACAACTACCACGGAACTCAAATTGTCTGCGGATGTTTATTCCGAGCCGGGCAATATTTCGTGATATTTGCACCCTCTTGCCCGATTAGTGGTAAACAGCTCCTCTTCCTCACACTGACATATTTTCAGAATATTACGAGTATTCAGTACAGCTATTGTCCAGATTCCCTTCACTGTGGGTTGTGTTGTGATGTTCGGCTTTCATTTGTGGTCCATAGATCAACTCGAAAATAACACAAAAAATTGAGTTTTCGGTCCACTTCATACCAAAATTATTATCTAATCATCACCGAAAATTATAGGCGTTGTCCTTGACCATAACTGGAACCTGATGGAACATTTTAAAGCGATTAGCGCTATAGTTCCGCTCTCTAGAGTGATAATGGGTTACTAAATAATATACGAATACCGAGATACCTGTAAATATTTAGATGTAACTCCCACATCCGAGTACATACGACAATATAATTGGTCTTTATTTAAAGGTCAACCACTCCTCTTGGATATACAATCAACTTCTCGGGTTCCATGTCCTTCAGGTGCAAATATATAGGCAATAAAATACAAATTTTGTAATTTTTCACACAAAAGTCAGGGTCCATTTGACCCGCTAAATATTGACCGATCTTTATCAAAACAGGCATGCTTATTCTTTGGCCCGATCCCCTTCTCCATGCAAAATTTCACGAAGTTCGGGCTATTAATGCAGAAAAACCGAAAAAAATTTAGTATTTGGTCCATTTCATCCCCTAAATATTAACCGATCAATAGGGGGTCTTCATTGGCCAGAACCCATCATACATGCAAAATTTCGTGAAGATTGGTCCATAACCGTGGCCTGTATCGTGTTTACAAATTATAATGGACGGACGGACACACATGTCTAGATCGACTCAGCTAGTCGAGATATGACGATCTGTATACTTAAAGGTGGGTCTAGGACCAATATTTCGCGGTGTTACAAACTTTTGGGGCTGCACAAAGCTATAATACCCTGACAACATAGTTGTGTAGGGTATAAAAATCCACGCCTTGTATGAGGCCTTCTGACCTTGGAAAATTATTTTTAAAAAATTCACACAATTAATGAATTCCGCTTATTTTTCCACCTTCTGCAATTAACTTTATTTTGTCCTGATACTGAAATTAAAAAATCATAACCGAAGTGACAATAACACCATTAAACAGCCAACAAATTATCGCCGAATACAAGGCATCAATTAATAATTAGCAATAAATAATTATTATTGGATACGCCATCCCACCCTCTCGCCTCTCCATTTCCATTTGGCGGCCATGAAATGGCGGCATATCATTTGCATAATATTTGTTTTACGCACACACAAAAAAGAGAACAACAAAAAAGCAACAACAACAAAAAAAAACACTGAAAGAAATGACCAATTTTCCCCCTCAAGGCTATGCAACACCATGGTCGGCCGATTTGGCCGCCAGGCATGCAACACTAGCGGACGGCCTAGCAGCCATTGAAGGAAAAACATGGCAAATCCTTGAATATTGGCCATTCATTTAACGCTGTTAATTAAGTGGACAATTTACAAGGCCATCTATAAGAGAGTATGTGAGTTTGTGTGCGTGTCCATGCGTGTGCGTTTAAAATTAAGCCAAGAAAATATCCTTTTATTCGTTGTGAAAAACCCATCTGAAATGGAAACCTTTCGCCCATTACCATTTTTCACCAACACAGGAGCACATGTGTGGGTGTGTGTGTGGGTGTGAGTGAGTGTGTGTGTTGGTGCTGGAAATTTATGCTCATGGAAAATGAAATTGTATTATTATTGTTTGCTTGCAATTAAAACCGGCCATATTGCCAAGTTCGTTTGGTCGGTCGTTCGTTCATTCTCCGGCTGGGGTATACGCGAAGTCCTATTAAAGTTTACAATTACCAAGAAACAATGAACGAAGGAAAAAACGACATCGACGGAAGACAAGTAAAGACTTTATGTGGCATCACAAAGTTTAAGAACAATGTCTTCTTCGTCGTCTGTGAGCCGAATTTGCCAGCAGCTGCTATAGAGGAAGTAGGGGTTCAAAGTGATGATACATATGTATAGCTATGGACACAATGTAGTAACGAATTTTTGGAGGACTGTGGTCTTCCTCAAGGTGTAGATTTTTTAAAAAATATAATTTTTAAGGTGTACATATTTTTTTTAAACTATTTCCTAAGGCCTATCACAAAGGGTGGATTTTTTAAAAATTATTTTCTAAGACCTATCATAAGGTGAGTCTCCATAAAATATTTTTTAAAAAAGTCCACGCCTCTTGTAAGGCTCTCGAAAAATATTTTTTTAAAAACATCCGCGCCTCTTGTAAGGCTCTCGAAAAATACTTTTTTTTTAAAAAATCCGCGCCACTTAAAAGGCTCTCGAAAAAATATTTTTTTAAAAAAATTTACGTCTCTTGTAAGGCTCTCGAAAAAAAATTTTGAATAAAAAAATCCAGGCCTCTTGTAAGGCTCTCGAAAAATATTAAAAAAAAAATCCACGCCTCTTTCAAGGCCTTGTGCAAGGTCTTAGAAAAATATTTTTAAAAATCCACGCCTTTTGTAAGACCTAAAAAATATATTTTTAAAAAATCCTCACATTGTATAAGGCCTCCGGATGGCGTAGGGGATGTTACATACCAAGCAACGGCTCTGATTGGCTTTAACATGGCGAAGTCCAGGCTTATCTTGGTCCCTCTTTCATCTCAATTGTGGTCACTGACCTCTCCGCGGTGCCATCTGGGGTAGCTATTTTCATCACCCGATGAAATAGTGTGCCGCGAGTTCACCCATAAGAACTATAAATAAATGGGTTGAGGCGTCGGGTCAGTTGCCCACACTCGGAAAACCCAACCTCCTATGAAAAAGCAAAGAAAAAGAAAACCAAACCCACCTAATGTTGACGACCCCCGACCAAACGTATAAAGGACCACGATCTGCGAATCTGCACTTGGAATGTGCGCATGTTGTACAGAACAGGCGCAGTGCTCGCTTTGGCGGATGTACTCAAGAAGTGGAAAGCCGACATTATTGCTTTGCAGGAAATGCGATGAAAAGGGACTGGCGTAAGTAAATCAGACGATTGCGGACTGTATTATAGCTGCCATGGCGGCGGATTTATGGTCAACAGGAGAATAAAATACCTCGTCTCCAGCAGATTCATTCCAGTAAATGAGCGAATTGCTATAATCCGCATAAAAGCGAAGTTCTTCTACATCAGTCTTATTTGCGCCCATGCTCCGACCGAAGACAACGGTGAGCAGACCAAAAACATATTTTACGAGCGCCTAGAAACAGCATATGATCGCTGCACTGGACATGACATTAAAATTCTGCTAAGAGATTTGAACGCAAAAATCGGAAGGGAAAATATCTTTGGCTTTCATTAAGAAAGCATCTAACAACGGCAGAAGGTTGATTGACTTCTCGCGGCAGCAAAAAACATGCCAGTTAGCAGCACCAGATTCAAGCATCTCGATATACACAAGGCCATCTGGATTTCTCCTGATCAAGCAACAAGAAATCAAATTGATCATGATGTTATAGACGGAAGGCAGTAATCCAATGTATTAGACGTTCGATCGATCCGAGGAGCGAATATCGATTCGGACCACTACCTTGTAGCAGCCATGGTTCGCATTCGTCTTAATGTAGTAGCAAAGGTGCGATCTAACACAACACGGAAACTCGATGTCGGAAAGCTGCAGACACAACAGGTAACCGACGCCTACTCCGCTCAACTTACCCAACTGCTTGACGAAAGCACTTCTTGTCCCGATAATAATATAGAAGCACAGTGGCAGAGAATTGCCTACTCCCTACAAACTGCTGCAAAAGCAACACTTAGGTATCAAAACCACCACCAAGCTTCTGGTATCAAATAGTGGCGGATGAGGTCAGTCAAGATGAGGTCAGAATAGCAATTAATCGGCTCAAGAACAATAAAGCAGCAGGAGCCGATGGGTTACCAGCTGAACTATTCAAGACTGGTGGTTAGATGCTGGTCAGGAGCATGCACCAGCTGATTAGTACAATTTGGCTAGAGGAATATATGCCCAATGATTGGAACCTCAGCATCCTGTGTCCCGTGCACAAAAAGGAGACAAGACCATATGTGCCAACTATAGAGGAATTAGCCCATCGCATATCCTGTCGACTATAAAGTCGCATTCGCCACAGCCCTATCCGTTCAGAGGTGTTTAAAGCCATGTCTACGTTCGGCATTCCTGCAAAATTAACACGGCTATGCAGGATAACTTTAAGTGGCACAGTTAAAGTCGGAAAGGACCTATCGCAGCCCTTCAATACCGAACGAGGATTCAGACAAGGTGATAGTTTGTCGAGGGATCTTTTTAAAATCCTGCTGGAATGGGTCCTACGAGAGGCAAAAGTGAACAGAAATGGCACTATGTACACCAAACAACACGTGTTACTCGCCTACGCCGATGACATCGATATAATGGGTCGAGCACTGCGAGCGGTAACATCCACCTTTGAATAAATTGAGAATTAGTCTGTCAAAGTGGGTCTGGTCGTAAACAGCGAGAAGACCAACCTGATGGTATCAACGCACAAGACGTCCAGTAGACTCGGACCAACTGTGGAATTTCAGAACTACAGCTTCGAGGTAGTTAAAGATTATATATACCTTGGTAACGCCATAGATAAAACGAATGACATCAGTTTTGAAAGTCGGAAAAGGATAGTGATGGCCAACCGATGCTACTATGGTCTAAGTAAGCAGTTTAGAAACAAGGCCACCTCCCGCCAGACCAAACTCGCACTTTACAAGACGCGATAAGGAGTCTGCCAAAGTGGGTCTGGCAGTAAACGGCGGGAAGACCAAGCTGATGGTATCAACGCACAAGACGTCCAGTAGACTCGGACCTACTGTGGAACTTCAGAACTACAGCTTCGAAGTAGTTAAAGATTTTATATACCTTGGTACCGCCATAAATAAAACGAATGACATCAGTTTTGAAATTCGGAGAAGGATAGTGATGGTCAATCGATGCTACTATGGTCTAAGTAAGCAGTTTAGAAACAAGGCCACCTCCCGCCAGAGCAAACTCACACTCTACAAGACGCTGATACTGCCCGTGCTGTTATACGGATCTGAAGCATGGGCATTTACGCAAGCAGATGAGACAGCTCTTGGAGTGTTTGAGAGAAAAATTCTCCGAAAGATCTATGGGCCGATCTGCGTTGCGACGGTGAATATCGCCGTCGAATGAACCATGAGCAGTACGAGCTATTCTCGGACATCGGTCATGTTGTGAGAATGGATGAAGATGCCCCGGAAGCCCAGAAGGCACATAAAAGCGTACCAGCTGATTGTTCACGCAGAAGGGGAAGACCACGAATACGATAGAAAGATCAAGTCGAAGAAAACATTGCCGAAAATGGTATTTCAATAGTTTGTGAAGGATTTTGATGGCCAACAGATGCTACTACTGGTCTAAGTAAGCAGTTTAGAAAAAGGGCCACCTCCCGACCAAACCAAACTCACACTTTACAAGACGCTGATACTACCCGCCGTGCTGTTATATGGATCTGAAGCAAGAAAACATATTTAAAAAATCACGACTTGTGGTAGGCCTTAGAGAATAATTTTTAAAAAATCCACGCCTTAAATATTTTTAGAAATCCAGGCTTTGAGTTTGGCCATAGGAAATATTTTTTTATAAAAATTGCCATACCTTGAAATTTGTATTGAAAGGGAATATTCCTCAAGGGACACCTTAACGTATAACTAATATTAATTCTTGAGGCCAGGGTGGCGTATAAGTATTATCGATATGTTATTCCTACATAATAATCATACTCTTCGCAAATTCTCAGTTCTTCTGGATTTTTTCCTTCTTTGCCAAGTTTTCCCAACCACTGTCCTCCACAAAATTTATCCCACACTCTCCCCCGCCCAAACTTCCATACAAGTAATTAAGTTAATGGTAACGCATCATGTACTCAATTGTTGAGACTTCATATTCTATATAGACCTACATATATACAAAGTTAAGTAACTAAGTGTAAATATGTGTGTGTGTGTGTGTGAGTATGTGAGCCCAGGTTCTGTATCCATTGATGTAAGTATAAGGAGTGTAAATACCTTGGTCTCCCACCCCGACTCCTCAAGCTTCTTCCATATATACATACATATATTATTATGAAGCTGTGAATGGCGTTGGCCAATGCCAGTGAATTGTGAAAAATCGTCATCATCATCGTCGAAGTCGTCGTCTTCGCCGTCCATGGCAACCACTGAAGCATGTGCCACTTTTATTAACTTAACAAAGAAAAGCCGGCAGGCACTTTGCCTGTCGTCGTGTGGTGGTTGGTTCCTTCATCGTTCCTTCTTTTCATTTTCCTTTCTCGCACGATCTTAATATGAGCTGTTGTTCATCACATCACATCTTGCATTGCTGTACCGCATCGCACAGTTTCGTTTAAACTTCGCTTATACACATCGTTTGATGGTATTCAAAACTTCATTTTGAGTTGTCGGAGATTTTTTTCTTCTTCTGGTTCTTATTTTCATTGTGTGTTGAAAGTTTTGTAAAGGTTTTGTAATGTTCCGGCCATTTATAAAAGGGGTTTCGCGTCGTTGTTATTGTTCGTGTAATGAAGAAGTGATATTGGAAAAATAAAAGAAAATTTCGATTTAATTTTTAAAGGGATCATTTGTTAGCGGGAAAGGAATAGAGGAATAAAATTTAAAGATACCAGCCCTTTAATATGGAGTATTCAAATGCAAAAAATGTTTGGGACCCCGTATCGTATAATTGACAATAATTCATGAAGACAATGTGACGTATGTTTATTATTAATATCTGTTATATAAAAAACCAACTCTCCTCTTTGCAAATCAGGTCAATTTAAATATACTACGCATTTCTTTCAGATCCAGGGCAAAAAATCGATTTTGAATCGCTGTTTGACCTTTAAAATGGAGTATTCAAGTGAAAATGATGTTTGGGACCCCGTAGCGTATGATTGATAATAATTTATGGGGACAAGGTGGCGTATGATTATTATTAATATTTCTAATACATAAATCGAAGTCTCTTATTTGTTAAACAGCACAATTCAGGAAGATATTGCAAGTATTTCCAAAGCTCTGGACTCTGGAACATGTGCGCAAAAAGCTAAGAAATTTAACAACTTCGTATTTAGTCAGGATATTTTTGATATTACCAAAAGTGGGTCTGGCAGTAGACGGCGAGAAGACCAAGCTGATGGAATCAACGCGCAAGACGTCCAGTAGACTCGGACCAACTGTGGAACTTGAAAACTACAGCTTCGAGGTAGTTAAAGATTTTATATACCTTGGTACCGCCATAAATAAAACGAGTGACATCCGTTTTGGAATTCGGAGAAGGATTGTGATGGCCAACCGATGCTACTATGGTCTGAGCAAACAACTCAAAAGCAAGGCCACCTCCCGCCAGACCAAACTCACACTCTACAAGACGCTGATACTACCCGCCTTGCTGTTATATGGATCTGAAGCATGGGTACTTACGCAAGCACATGAGGCAGCTCTTGGAGGGTTTGAGAGAAAATTTCTCCGAAAGATCTATGGGCCGATCTGCGTTGACGGTGAATATCGACGTCGAATGAACCATGAGTTGTACCAGCTATTCTCGGACATCGACATTGTTAGACGTATTGAGCTGCAGCGCTAGGTTGGCATGTTGTGAGTATGGATTAAGATGCCCCAGCCCAGAAGGCATATAAAAGCGAACCAGCTGATGGTTCACGCAGATGGGGAAGGCCACGAATACGATGGAAAGATCAAGTCGAAGGCAACATTGCCAAAAATGGTCTTTCAAATTGGAAAAACTGCGCAAAAGAGCGACGCGCCTGGAAATCTTTTCTAAGCTTGGCTTATGGAACGAAAGTTCTGTCACAAGCCAGCTAAGTAAGTAAGTAGTTGATTTATGCATGTCCGTCCGTCTGCATGTCCATGTTAAATTGTAAACAAAGTACAGGTCACATTTATGATCCGAATTGGATGAAAATTGGCATAGGTCACTTATTTGGCCTAAGGACGAACCCTATTGAAATTGGAAAAAATCGGTTCAGATTTAGATATAGCTCCCATATATATTTTCGTCGGATTTAATGTAAATGGTGTAACAAAGTCCCCATATACATTTCGATTTGCACGAAATTTGGTACAGCGTAATGAATTAGCTCGAGAATGATGTGTGTTAAGTTTCATGAAAATCGGTTCAGATTTAGATATAGCTCCCTTACATATTTTCGTTCGATTTTAGGGTAATAGTGCACCAAAGTCCCTGTATATCACTCGATTTGCACGAAATTTGGCACAGCGTAATGAATTAGTTCTAGAATGATGTGTGTCAAGTTTCGTGAAAATCGGTTCAGATTTAGATATAGCTCCCATATATATTTTCGTCCGATTTTAGGTAAATGGTGTACCAAAGTCCCTATATATCCTTCGATTTGCACGAAATTTGGCAGAGTGTACGGAATTAGGTCTAGAATGATGTGTGTTAAGTTTCGTGAAAATCGGTTCAGATGGTCCTTCTAAAATTCGAATACACCCAAAGTGTTGAAGGGTACCATATAGTCGGACCCGTCCGACTTTACTACTTTCCTTACTGGTTTCAAAATATTTTTCTGAGGTATTATAGAAGACTTGGATTTTTTTTAAAAATAAATTTTACGGCCTAAAGCCCTAAAAACTGTTATTGGGACATATGGCGTATAAGTATCGTCACTACTCATACGACCCAGTGTTCGATATTGAAATACCATCCATGGGGCTACAAATCTGAGATTTTTTTATTTATCGTATCAATATCGTATTTTTTTATTTAAGAAAAAACACAACAAATGTTCCTCTCCTCGTTTTTTTCCAGACAACCTGTTGCGATTGACTGGTCACCTACCTAGGCCTAAAGCCATACAAACTGTTAGTGGGACATATGACGTATAAGTAACGTCACTACTCATACGACCCAGTGTTCTATATTGAAATACCATCCATGGGGCCACAAATCTGAGATTTTTTTATTTATTGATACGATGTGTATTTTTTTATTTAAAACACACAACAAATGTTCATCTCCTCGTTTTTTTCCAGACAACCTGTAACGATTTACTGGTCACCTACCTAGAGCTTCCGTGACTGTCACACATATGAGTGTGTCGCCAAATATGTATGTGCATAACATTTACATTGAATACAGATGGGTACCACAATAGTCCAGGGTATTTTGTGGGGAAAATATGCCTAAAAGGCAACAGGAGGGTGTTGAGGGCAAAAAAAAATCTGACACAGACAAACACTACCACAATCGCCGGCAGCTAGTCAATCACTCTCTGATACACCATGCCATGCTTCCGTATTTATGAATATGTAATATTTTACAGAGGAGAGACGAGAAGTGAGGTTTCACTTTGGTCGAATAAAAAAAAATCTGAAAATTTCCCTCAAAAAAAATATTGGCAGTTTCGATTTCGTGGAAATCCAAAACGTTTTCATTGTCGATGTTCGTTTTTTTCTTTTGGTCTGGTTATTGAAATTAAAGTAAAGTGATTTTGGGAGTCGGTGTGTTTTCGAAGATTCGCGGCTTTTTTCGGTCAATATGGAAATTTTTGTTGTTGTAGTTATTGTTGTTGTTCTGCACTTACCTTGGGTGTTGCCACAGCATGTGCCCCATCATAGACATACAAATGATCATTGCAATCCAATTGCAACATATCGAAGCGTAACATGAACCGCTGCAATATCGAATGCGTCTGAAAGGTGATGATACAGTCGAGATTACGTTCGTTCTGTGACCAGAGTACGGCACCATCGATTTTCCGATACAGCTGCTGGAGGAAATGATTTTTGCACAGCGATTGCATGTAATCTGGAAATAAAGGGAGAGAGGGAGAAAAATTGAGTTTAAAGGGAAATTTAACAAGTGTTGGAAAATATTTTTTTTCAACAAATCGAGGATTTTTTTTAAAAGAATTTTTCTAAGGCCTTACAGAAGGCGTGGATTTTTTAAGAATACATTTTTAAGGCCTTACAGAAGGTGGGGTTTTTTAGTAATATTTTTCTAGGGCCTTACAGAAGGTGTGGATTTTTAAACATATTTTTCAAAGGCCTTATAGAAGCCATGGATTGCTTTAAACATATTTTACTAAGGCCTATTAGAAGGCATGGCTTTTTTTAAAATATTTTTCTAAGGTCTACCATAGACCTAAATATGCCTTATATTTTATACATCTTTGTATTACAGGTTTTTGAAAATCTAATGCTGATTTCAATACAAAAAACCGCAAGCTTCTATCTAAATATTTGTAGAAGTTATCGAATTTTTAAATTTGGCACCAGGTTGCGTATGAGTGTTATTAATTCCGAGGTAATATTAGTAAATCTGCAATATCTCGGGATCTAGAGGATGGAATGTGTTCATTTTAAGACTAAAATATTAAGAACATATTAGGCCACAATATGATATACCATATGATCTAAACACTCCTGGGCATATGAATGAGAAAATATAAATTTTCTTGGATTTTATAAAAATATTTTTCTAAAGGTAGCAGTATAGATTTTTTATGTATTTTATGTATCAATTTTCTATTACAGGTTTTAGAAAATCGAATGCTGATTTCAATACAAAAAACCGCAAACTTCTACCTAGTCATTCGAAGAAGTTATGGCATTTTTAAATTTGGAACCCGATTGCGTATGAGTGTTATTAATTCCGAGGTAATGTTAGTAAATCTGCAATATCTCGGGATCTGGTGGATGGAATCTGTTCATTTAAAGACTAAAATATTACGAACATATTAGGCCAGAATGTTGTATACCATATGATCTAAAAATTTCTGGGAATGTGAAGAAAAAAAAAGAATTTTCTTGGGTTTTATAAAAATATTTTTCTAAAGGCTGCAGAATACATTTTTTATGTATCAATTTTACCCATATATATATATTGAAATTATTAGGGAAGTCCATAAAGGTTATACTACAAAAAACCGCAAGCTTCTACCTAGTCAATCGAAGAAGTTATGGAAGTTTGGAACCAGGTTGCGTATGAGTGTTATTAATTCCTAGGTAATATCAGTAAATCAGCAATATCTTGGGATCTAATGGTTGAAATGAGTTCATTTAAAGACTAAACTATTAGGAACATATTGGGGGACAATATGATCTAAACACTTCTGTGCATATAAATGAGAAAATAGAAATTTTCTTGGGTTTTATAAAAAATATTTTTCTAAAGCCTGCAGAATACATTTTATTTATCTATATATTGAAATTATTAGGGAAGTCCATAAAGGTTATAATACAAAAAACTGGAAGCTTCTACCTAGTCATTCGAAGAAGTTATGACATTTTTAAATCTGGAACCAGGTTGCGTATGAGTGTTATTAATACCGAGGTAATATTAGTAAATCAGCAATATCTCCGGATCTAGTGGATGGAATGTGTTCATTTAAAGACTAAAATATTTAGAACATATTAGGCCACAATGTTATATACCATATGATCCAAACACTCCTGGGCATATGAATGAGAAAATAGAATTTTTCTTGAATTTGAAAAACTGCTAAAGTTCTTACTCGAGTTTTTTTTAATTTCTTTTGAAGAGAATTAAAAATTCAGAGGTGGATTTTTAATGTCAATAATGAACATAATATTTTTCTGAAGAAATTCCACAAGTAACTGATTTAAAAAAATATTTCTTTTTTAATTTTTCTATTAAAGCCAATAATTTAATTCCCCGAAAAAATAAGAAAATTGAAAAAGGAAAACTTCAAATTATTTTTTTAAAAGGAAAAACTTTCAAACAATGAAAAAAAGATAAACACCAAAATAATAATGAGAAAATGTAGCAAATTTTCGCAACGAGTTTTAATTATAATTTCATATAATTTTCGCCCCCTCCCTCCATTTATGCTGCAAAACCATAATCTCTGCAGGAAGCAGCTCGAAAACTATGCTATGCACATTTTCCTTAAGGTTTCCGACAAAAGCATTTGCGAGAGCTTTAAAAATGAAGTTCGCCGCGAAGATGAAAAGAAAATTGTTTCAACTTCTCAGTTATTTTTCTTTGCAGAAATTCTCTCCTCTCCCCGCCCGTTATAAGAATAAGGTTTGGATAGCACCATTATCCTTGGTATGTTTCTGTGGAATTTTCTAGGAAGATTTTTTTTGTTCCACCAGGTAACTCGGCATTTTGTTAAGTTAATATAAAGTATTGTGCGGGAGGAATAAATGGAGAACAGAGAGAGGGTAAGGAGGGGTAGTTGGGTTCGAGAAAGACGGGGTTTATATGAATACGTTAAGTAAAATTGCAGGTTTGTGGAGTTATTGCAAGAAAAGCTACATATATTCCTTTGATTTTGAAGCCATTGTTTTTATATTGAAATGAAGTTCCGAGAAGAGGAGAAGGAATATTAGTTTAATCATTTTAATCAGTTATTAGTTTAATCATTTTTTAAACAAAATTTACGGCTTTGATGGGCCTTAGAAAAATATTTTTATAAAAATCTCAGCATTGTGATAGGCCTAAGAAAAATATGTTTATAAAAATCTCCACATTGTGATAGGCCTTACAAAAGATATGTTTAAATATCTATACTTTGTGATAGGACTTAAAGAAATAATTTTCAAACCCCACTCCTTGTATTAGGCTTCAGAAATATTTAGAAATAATGCGAGGCTTGTAGCAGCTATGATATTTGGAAAAAATCAAATTCATCTTAAAAATACGCATAAGACATTTTAAATATATTAAAACAATTTAGATTTTTTTTTAATTTTTGTAGAAAAATACTATTTTATCTTTTGTATGCATAGTATCTTGAAGACCATATATTATTTAATATTGTAGCCTAATATGTTCTTAATATTTTAGGCCTTAAATGAGCACAATCCATCAACTAGATCCCGAGATATTGCTGATTTACTAATACTACCTCTGAATTAATAACACTCATACGCAACCTGGTTCCAAATTAAAAAATTCCATAACTTCATCAAATGACGAGCTAAACGGTCGCGGTTTTTTATATTAGAAAATGTATGGGATTCTCAACAGTCGTAGAATATAGCTAAATAAAGTTGATGTTTTAAATGCCCTAAAAATCCTGATTTCTTTATAGTTTCATATCGGACATATAATATAATTCCAAGTAGTGTAGGTCAATGAAAAAAATATTTTAAAAACGTTCAAGCCCTGTGTAAGAAGATGACATTATATTTCGGAAAATTCCAAGACCAGTGGGAGTGGTTGCAAAAATGTTTTTAACATTTCTTAGCTTTTGTAGATCATGAAAAATATTATTGAAGCTTCCAAATGATCTGTAAGCCTTGAAATATATTTTGAAGTTACAACCCTTATTTTTTATATTTGCCTAACATGTTCTTAATATTTTAGGCTATAATTGACCACAATCCATTCATTCTAGATCCTGAGATATTGCTGATTTACTAATACTACCTCAAAATTAATAACACTCATACGCAACCTGGTTCCAAATTTAAAAATTCCATAACTTTCGCAAATGACTTCCTAGACGCTTGCGGTTTTTTTGTATCGCAAAAGGTATGGAATTTCTTAAGAGGTCTATAGATGTAACATTAAAAATCCCAAATATCCTGATTTCTTTGTAACACCAAAAATTTTTATTTCAAACCGTCTGTATGCCACTTTAGCCCGAATTATCAGCTATGCATGAACAAAATATTTCTTAAACTTTCAAGACATCCTCTGAAGACCATTACAAAATATTTTTATATTCTAAGCCTTCTGTAGGCCATTAAAACTACTTTGAAAATTCCAAGGCTTGTGACCTAATATGCTCTAAACATGTTATGCTTTAATTGAGCTAAATCCAATCACTCGATTCCGAGATATTGCTGTTTTACTTATACTACCTCTTAATTAATAACAATCATACGCAACCTGGTTCTAAATTTAAAAATTCCATAACTTCTTTGAATGACTAGGTAGAGGCTTGCGGTTTTTTTTGTATTATAAAATATATGGAAACCATTAACAAATATTTATTTTAAACCCCCAGCTATGTAGAAAAAAATATATTTTTTAACATTTCATGACATCATCTGTAGATCATGACAATTTTTTTTAAATTCTAAGCCTTCTGCAGGTCATTAAAACTCCTTTGAAAATTCCAAGGCTTTTATAATATTGTGACCTAATATGTTCTTCACATGTCAAGCTTTAATTGAACTAAAACCATTCACTCGATTCTGAGATATTGCTGTTTTACTTATATTACCTCTGAATTAATAACAATCATACGCAACCTAGTTCCAAATTGAAAAGATTTCATAACTTCTTTGAATGACTAGCTAGAGGTTTGCGGGTTTTTTGAATTACAAATTATAAGGGCTTGAATAAATATAAGAATAAGTTAAATTGATTGAAAAAATTCTGAAACATTTTTATAATTGCATATTGCTCATAGAGCCTTCTGTAGACCATGAAGAATATTTTTTATAATTGAAAACCTTATATTGGCTTTAAAAATCTGTTTAATAATTCGAAGTCTTGTATAAGACAATGAAAAATATTTATCAAAAATTCCAAGCATTCTGTGGTCCAGAAAAAAAAATATTTGTAAAAATTCTAAGGCTTTGAAAAAAATAATTTTAAAATTACAACTTCAAGTCTTCGGTAGGCCATGAAAAGCATTTTGAAAATTTTCAATCCTTCTATAATATTGAGGCCTAACATGTTCTTAACATTTTAGGCTTTGAATGATCACAATCCATCCACTATATCCCAAGATATGGTATGTTTTCTAAGATTACCTCGGAATTAAAAACACTCATACGCAACCTGGTTATAAATTTAAAAATTCCATAACTTCTTCAAATGACTAGCTAGAAGCATACGGTTTTTTGTACTACAAAATATGGGGGATTCTCTTATTGTATATGGCACAACAATCCACGCCTTGTGTTTGGTCTTAGAAAAATATTTATAAAGAATCCACATATATTTGTAGGCATCAGAAAATTTTTTTTTTAAGAATCTACGCTTTGTGGCAGGCCTTAGAAAAAGTATTTTTTAAAATCCACGTGTTATGGCTTACAAAAATATTTTTAAAAAATTCACGTCTTTTGTTAGGCCATTGAAAAATATTTTTCAATAAATCCACGACACGTTTTAAAAATTCGGGCCATAAAAAATGTATTTAAATATTCCTCCAGGGTGCGTATACTTAATATTCATTTGATAATACGTATACGCCCCCTATTAAACCTAATTATTATTACTAATACGGCCCCCCTTAGTTTTGTGGTTTAATTAAATGTCATTTTCTTTCAATTTTTAAATCGAAAATTAACCCCTTTTTACCGCATCGCCGCCCCCCCCCCCCTGAGATGGGTAATATTTTTCCTGACATTCTCGACATTTACCTTCATTTAGCCAATTTGTAGAATAAGTATGTAATTAACTTTTGAATTTTCTTTATTGGCTAAGTTACGCAGTTTTTTCCTCCCACTTCTCCCCCATCTTTTTCAATTTTTTTCTGCTTCGAAAAAAGAATTTCGTAAAGTTTATTTTTGTGCCATCCCCAAAATGAGGGTCCTCATACCGCACACCTTTCATCCTTTCATTGAGACGAGGAGAGAGAAGTGGTATAAAATGAAAATTGCTAACCATTTTTTTGTTGTTGTTCTTGTTATGACATTTGCCTACTTAAACTGTCAATCACTTGTTAAAATAAAGTGGAAAAGTTTTCCCAGCTCCTTTGGTATTTTTCTTTCTCTCCTTTCCCATCATCATTTTCTTGAAGTCGTTTTTTTTTCTTCTTTGTCGGATCTATTGCTACTTCTTCTTATGACAGGATAATAGTCAGAGTTTTTTTTTTTTAATTTTTTTTTGTTTTGTAATTAAGTGTGAATACTTTTTTGTCAGTTTTGTGATGAGATGGGAGTCGGGATCCATCCCAGCCATCTGAGAAACTATTCCCCACTTCGATGCCGGGCTAAAAAGTAAATGTCCCTTTTGGATTCCAAAAAATTTAACTAGAAATTTCCTTCAACAGTTTTCCATCTACCTTCAGCTGCTGGTAGCAGCTACCTAGCAGTCAAGCAGGATATGATAATGAATGATAAGAGAAGAAAACGACCGGTCGACGGAAATATTGAAATGACCCTTAACTGGAAACTGAGCAAAAGAATTTCTGTTTCCTTTTTTCTACTGATAATAATTCTGGGAGAAATTTTTTTACTATCAGAAAACATTGATGCTGGCTGGTTGGTTCGGTCCCAAAAGGTAAGGTAACTCAGCAACCTGTCACACAACCACCCATCAACAGCCTCCCAATCATCCTCCCTCCCACATAGTGTGAACATTAATTGCCCCAAATGACAGTTGCAATGAATCTCATGGGGTGTTGTGTGAATTCAACTAAAAATGTGACAACGTTACAAAAAAAAGGCAGCAGCAAGAAAAAAATTTACTCCGGAACTCAGGAAAACTTTTCCTTTGAATTTTTATTACAATTATTATTCTCTTTTTTTATTATTATGCAAGACGACAAGGAACGATGTTTAACGTAGAATTTTTTTTTCGTTCTGCAATTATTGTAATGTCAAGAAAATGAAGTGAAGAGGAGGCCAGGATAGAAAAAAATCAATGATTTGGAAACAGAAGTTTTGTTGTTGTACAGATCCCACCATTTGCCAAAAAGAAACAGCAGCAGCAGCCATCATGCCTTCATGTAGGCAGCACTTGAAAATGTCTTCCTGAAAGTAATTTCAGATGACAAATATTCTTCATTGCAGCAACATTTTATTGGCAAGACATGTTTCAACATAGATGCATTCCGAAAAAATGAAATAAAAGGGGGTTCCATGGCGTATAAGTAACGAAAATATGTATACGCCCCCCCCCCCCCCCAAAGCACCCTTAGAAAATATCGAATATGTTTTAAAGTATACTCTAAGGCGTTTAGGCGTTCAGGTTTAAATTAAAAAAAATGTTTTTTCAAGATTTTTCTAAGGCCTATCATAAAATAATTTTCGAAGGCCTTACATCCACGACTTAGGATTCTTTAAAAATATATTTCTAAGGCCTACTATAAACCTACATATGCCTTATATTTTATACATATTTGTATTTGGTTTGAGGTTTGAGAAAATCTAATGCTGATTTCAATACAAAAAACCGCAAGCTTCTAGCTCGTCATTCGAAGAAGTTATGACATTTTTAAATTTAGAACCAGGTTGCGTATGAGTGTTATTAATTCCGAGGCAATATTAGTAAATCAGTAATATCTCGGGATCTATTGCATGGAATGTGTTCATTTAAAGACTAAAATATTAAGAACATATTAGGCCACAATGTTGTATACCATATCATCCTAACACTTATGTGCATATGAATGAGAAAATAGAAATTTTCTTGGGTTTAAAAAAAATATTTTTCTATGCCTGCAAAATGCATTTTTTTTATGTATTTTATGTATCAATTTTACCCATCTATACATTGAAATTATTAGGGAAGTCTATAAAGGTTATAATACCAAAAATCGCAAGCCTCTAGCTAGTCATTCAAAGAAGTTATGGCATTTTTAAATTTGGAACTAGGTTGCGTATGATTGTTATTAATTCAGCGGTAGTATTAGTAAATCAGCAATATCTCGGAATCGGGTGAATGGATTTAGCTCAATTAAAGCATGATATGTGAAGAACATATTAGGTCACAATATTATAAAAGTCCTGGAATTTTCAAAATAGTTTTAATGGCCTACAGGAGGCTTAGAATTTAAAAAAAATTGTCACGGTCTTGAAAGTTAAAAAAATATTTGTTCATGCATAACTGATGATTTGGGTTTATAGTGGCATACAGGCGGTTTGAAAAAATATTTTGGGACTTACACAGGGCCAGCAATTGTCAACAATATTTTGTTCATGGCCAGCAGAAGATACGGAAGTTGCAAAAGAAAAAAACATGAACTACAGTGGGCTTGCGATTTTCGGAAATATTTTTTTTTTGTGGCCTATAGAATTCTTGGAAATTTCAAAAGTATACAATAAATGTAATTTAGGAGCCTCTGAAGAGCTTGAATTATTTAAAACCCCTGTTCGAAACACTCACATAAGGCATGGAATGTGTTGAAATTTATTATCATGGATCTACACAATGCTCTGATTTTTTTTTTAAATATTAGTTCTTAGAACTGCACGGTTTGGGGCGAATTCTTCGGGCCTACAGAAGGCTTAGAATTTAAAAAAAAATGTCATGGTCTATAGAGGATGCTGTGAAAGTTTAACAAATATTTTTTTCATTCATAGCTGATGATTCCGGTTTATAGTGCAGATGGTTTGAAAAAAAAATGGGACTATAAAGAAATCAGGATATTTTGTATTTTTAATATCACATCCAAAAAATCCAAAAAACCCCAAGCGTCTAGGTCGTCATTTGCGAAAGTTATGGAATTTTTAAATTTGGTACCAGGTTGCGTATGAGTGTTATTAATTTTGAAGTGATATTAGTAAATAAGCAATATCTCGCGATCTAGTGAATGGATTTTGCCAATTTATAGCTTGCAGTGTTGTGAAGATATTAGGCTACAGTATTAAATGCCATATGTTATTAAAACACCTGGCCTTCAGTAGATGAAATTGTATTTTCTCAAATATAGAAAAATTAAAAAAAAAATGAAATGGAATTTTTTGTGTTTATTTTTCGAACCGATTAAAAATTTAGTACAGCATTTTTATGTGCATATTATTTTAATGTGGATTCATGGTATTATAATAATATATCATGGTATTATAATAAATTAATATATATATGAGATTTCACTTATGCTTCAATTCTCATTTGAGACTTCTTATGGAAGTTGAAACTATTCTCCTAGGACTTTTTAACCTCCTCTTTTACTCTCTATCACTCCCGTTTATCCTAAATCTGCTAATGCACTACAACTCCACTCTCTAATGTTATTTTAGATTCCAACTATCTCTTCGAACGGAGTGCAAATGGGATGAACACAAAATTTCGAAACGAATTGAAATCTAGTCAGGAAATTAAAGGATTATCATTGCAAAACTAGGAAATTCATTTGGTTTTTATTATGGAGAAGAATCGACAACAAAAATCAGAAAGCAACCAGCCTTCAAACATGTTTGTAATGATTTCAATGCCGTTCAGTTTCGTCTTTCTCCCCCACAGAGAGTATCTGCTCTGTGACTTTTTCTCCAATTCTATTTGTCTGCTCCGATGGCAGGATATTTGAAATAAATCAAAAATTATTTAAAAAAAAATTTACACCATTTGCAAAAGTGAGTTCAATGCGGCAATTTGAGTTCAATCGTTTTGATTCGTGTGTGGTGTGTGGGTGTGAAAACGGAAATTGTTTGGCAAATTTATGAATTGCATTTTTTGTACGTAGGCCATAAGAGGGCAAAGAAAATTTTGTCTTTCCCTGACTGATGGGATTTGGAAAACAGGAAATGTGATGCTTTCTTTCTATTTTGATCGGTAAAAAATATTTTAATAAAGAAGAAGATTTTTAAGAGTATTCATATATTGAGGCGTATGATTTATATCAAAACTCATACGCTCTCCAAACTTTTTCATTATTAAGAAAGTAATTTTACAAAGATTTCGAACTTTAAGAAACTTTTTTTGATTTTTAAAAATAAAAAATGTAATTACAAAATTATTAGTTATAAATTCGTCCTCTTTCCTCATTGTCATTATTTTAAGTGGTGAAAAAAAGTTTCAAAAAATCTTACAACCTTAAGCCACTTACACAACAAATTTTTATTCATTACTCCAAGCAAGCTATTGTTTAGAAAGTTTCGATATTTTGATTTCTTAACCCACAGCACAATGGTTTTAAAGATTTCCAAGAAAGCCAAGTTGAACGATAAAAGTACATTAACATATAATGTCCAAAATTTTTTTCCAAGGCATTAAAATTGTTTCTAACAACTGGTAAAATTCTCACGCATCATTAGCCCTACTTAATAACTATTTTAGAAGTTTCTTTATTGGCTAATGAGAAAAAAATAAACTTTTTTTACAATAATATAAAAAGGATTTTTGCTACGAAAGCATAAATTGGAATAAAGAAAAACATATTTGAATTTAATTTAATTAACAAAAAATTCTCTATAATTTTCAACTTTCGAGAAAAAATGGAATTTTCTTTTACAACGTAAAGAAATTGTTAGAAACTATGCTACTACATATTGTGGCCTAATATGTTCTTAACAATTTAAGCCTTAAATGAGCACAATCCATCCACTAGATCTCGAGATATTGCTGATTTACTAATATAACCTCGAAATTAATAACACTCATACGCTCCTAGCTTCAAAAGTAAACAATTCAATAACTCACTCAAATGACTAGCTTGACGATTGCGATTTTTTGTATTAGAAAATTTATGGAATTTTCTATATATAAAGGCATCAAAAAATATTTTGAAAAATTCATGGCTTGTATTATGCTTTAAAAAAATATTTTTGAAAAAAATTTTTGAAAACTATAAATTATATATTAGTTTTTTATATTTATTACATATTAAAAAATGTATAATGTTTTTAATATTGTGGCGTATGGATGTGAAAATAAAAACGATTTTAACTAGCGAAGACACAAACCGAATTATACACCACCATACAGTATAACAGTTATATTGATCAGTATAACACAATAGTGTGAAGTTAAAAACGAATTATATCAACGAAATTTAGTAAATATATTTTACGAATCCTATCATGCAAAATCTGGTAGGGATAGGTCCATATGGAAGGTACCATTGGAAAGCCCACGAAGAGTACTTTAAGAAAAAATTATACCCAGATCATTTCATTTCGGAAATTTTGAAAAAAATAATTTTTAATTTTTTTCAAGAAGTTATCATCGAATGCCACTGTGCAAAATCTGGGAGGGATAGGTCCATACGGAAGGTACCATTGGAAAGCCCACGAAGAGTACTTTAAGAAAAAATTATACCCAGATCATTTCATTTCGGAAATTTTGAAAAAAAAAAAAAATAATTTTAATTTTTTTCAAGAAGTTACCATCGAATGCCACTGTGCAAAATCTGGGAGGGATAGGTCGATATGGAAGGTACCATTGGAAAGCCCACGAAGAGTACTTTAAGAAAAAATTATACCCAGATCATTTAATTTCGGAAATTTTGAAAAAAACAATTTTTTCATTTTTTTCAAGAAGTTACCATCGAATGCCACTGTGAAAAATCTGGGAGGGATAGGTCCATATGGAAGGTACCATTGGAAAGCCCACGAAGAGTACTTTAAGAAAAAATTATACCCAGATCATTTCATTTCGGAAATTTTGAAAAAAAAATAATTTTTAATTTTTTTTCAAGAAGTTATCGAATGCCACTGTGCAAAATCTGGGAGGGATAGGTCCATACGGAAGGTACCATTGGAAAGCCCACGAAGAGTACTTTAAGAAAAAATTATACCCAGATAATTTCATTTCGGAAATTTTGAAAAAAAAAATAATTTTCATTTTTTTCAAGAAGTTAAACACTATATACCAGTTATATTCCAAAACAGTTTTTTTCTTTGTTTTTGTTTTTTTTTTAATAGACATTCACTGTTGGCCAAAATTAAAGCTACTGAAATTGCGAACTGAATAAATGACCTGTAACTTTTTTAAAATACATACATATACTTATACTGATAGTGTTTCAGAAATAAGTAGGTAATTTATTCACCCAAGAGGTATTGAATCTATAAGACGCTCAATTGATCAGGATTTGCAGGATTTTTTGTTCATATAATTCACAACGTTATTTATTATTTATTAAATGCATGTTTTTCTCTAGAAGTGCAATTTTCCCATAGTGCATTCTTGGATGCCACATGTTTTCCAATGATCTATTTATAGTTTTTTTTATACTAGTGCGTGTGTTGAGTCAACACACAAAATATGCGCTCAGTGAGAGTCCGTGTTAAGGGTTGTTTATTACAAAGAGCAAAAATGTAACGTTTGCTATTTGTTGTTGCATAGCAACGAAAATCTTACTGATCTCATCGGAACGAAAACAAGCTTCGTTTTCCGCTAAATAAAGGGCGTGCTGTGGCTCAGTGGTATGCGGGTTGGTTTTTTGCCAATTCTTTATTTGAACGTTGGGTCGTCGGTTCAAATCCCATCGCAGGAGATTTTTTTGTTATTTTAAATTTTTTAAATAATATTATTTTATTAAATTCTCATATTTGAATAACATAAATTTTTTTAAGCATATTTCAAAAAAAAAAAAATATATATATATATATATATTGGCAATATTGCCAATTTTTATACCCTACACAACTATATTATAGCTTTGTGCAGCCCCAAGAGTTTGTAACGCCGCGAAGTATTGGTCCTAGACCCACCTTTAAGTATACCGATCGTCATATCTCGACTAGCTGAGTCGATCTAGACATGTGTGTCCGTCCGTCTGTCCATTATAATTTGTAAACACGATACAGGCCACATTTATGGACCAATCTTCACGAAATTTTGCATGTAGGATGGGTTCTGTCCAATGAATACCCCTATTGTTTTTGGGAAGGATCGGTTAATATTTAGGGGATGAAATGGACCAAATACTTAATTTTTATCGGTTTTTCTGGTCGCTCTAGAGGCCGCAATTATGACTCAAACATCGCGAATTTTTACATAGAGAAGGGGATCGGGCCAAAGAATAAGCATGCCTGTTTTGATAAGGATCGGTCAATATTTAGCGGGTCAAATGGACCCTTACTTTTGTGTGAAAAATTACTAAATTTGTATTCTATAGCGTACTGAACTCCAGATGGTCCAGATGGTTCAAAAATCGCGAAATATTGCCAAAGCTCAGAATATAGAACCACAGAATGTTATATTTTCGTAGAAGTTGTGTTGGGTATCATATGGTCGGCCCCGTCCGACTATACTAATCCGCTCACTGGTTTAATATTCCATTTTCAAAAATCAGCTTTTTAGTTTTTGTGGCACATCAATGATTTTTGGTACACATATAGAGAAAAATGTTCTGACTCCGAAACCGTTTGCGATCAAATTTTTGGTTGATGCGCGCAAAAGTTATCGAGGTTTTAATTTTGAGCATAAGAAAAAAATCTTAAAATTATCTACATAATCTAAACACCATGATGAATCAAATGATATCAAAATCACATAAGTCCGTGTAGGGTTTGTAAATTACACCGACAACAAAACAAGATATTGAGGAAAAATATTTGTTTTTGGTTCGAAGAAATAATGTCATTATATTTATTTTTTTATTTTATACAAGAAATATCAGAAAAAAAATGTTGGGGTTATTCTTCTATTCTACCCGAATTTCGCCGAAAATTGCCATATATGAAAATAATCACTTCATGTGTATAAGTATACACCTTGCGGATTGTACCAAGACCCTTCCGATAAATCTTGGGGTTCTGTAAGTGGAAATAAATCTTAAAATAAAACTATATTATGAAATATACATTTTAAATTGCGTCTATCATTAATGCGCATTTGATGCGCAAGCGGTTTCAATGAAGTACTGAAGTTCATCTTCCAATCCATGTATATTTTGCGAAATTTCATTTGACGGCTAAGATGTGCCACACGTTGTAATGAAGTACCCAAAAAATCGTAAAACGCAAATAATTCTGAATAATTTCTGAAACACTATCAGTATAAGTATATGTATTTTAAAAAAGTTACAGGTCAGTTCGCGATTTTAGTAGCTTTAATTTTGGCCAACAGTGAATGTCTATTAAAAAAAAAAAAAAACAAAGAAAAAAACTGTTTTGGAATATAACTGGTATATAGTGTTTAACTTCTTGAAAAAAATTAAAAATTATTTTTTTCAAAATTTCCGAAATGAAATGATCTGGGTATAATTTTTTCTTAAAGTACTCTTCGTGGGCTTTCCAATGGTACCTTCCATATGGACCTATCCCTCCCAGATTTTGCACAGTGGCATTCGATGATAACTTCTTGAAAAAAATTAAAAAATTGTTTTTTTCAAAATTTCCGAAATGAAATGATCTGGGTATAATTTTTTCTTAAAGTACTCTTCGTGGGCTTTCCAATGGTACCTTCCGTATGGACCTATCCCTCCCAGATTTTGCACAGTGGCATTCGATGATAACTTCTTGAAAAAAAAATTAAAAATTATTTTTTTTTCAAAATTTCCGAGATGAAATGATCTGGGTATAATTTTTTCTTAAAGTACTCTTCGTGGGCTTTCCAATGGTACCTTCCGTTTGGACCTATCCCTCCCAGATTTTGCACAGTGGCATTCGATGATAACTTCTTAAAAAAAATTAAAAATTATTTTTTTCAAAATTTCCGAAATGAAATGATCTGGGTATAATTTTTTCTTAAAGTACTCTTCGTGGGCTTTCCAATGGTACCTTCCGTATGGACCTATCCCTCCCAGATTTTGCACAGTGGCATTCGATGATAACTTCTTGAAAAAAATTAAAAATTATTTTTTTTCAAAATTTCCGAAATGAAATGATCTGGGTATAATTTTTTCTTAAAGTACTCTTCGTGGGCTTTCCAATGGTACCTTCCATATGGACCTATCCCTCCCAGATTTTGAATGATAGGATTCATAAAATGAATTTACTAAATTTCGTTGATATAATTCGTTTTTAACTTCACACTATTGTGTTATACTGATCAATATAACTGTTATACTGTATGGTGGTGTATAATTCGGTTTGTGTTTTCGCTAGTTAAAATCGTTTTTATTTTCACATCCATTTGTGGCGTAATGTGTTCTGAACATTTCAAGCTTTAAATGAGCGCAATCCATCCTCTAGGCCCCGAGATATTACTGATTTATCAAAATTACCTCATAATTAATAACAATCATACGCAACCTGGTTCCAAATTAAAAAAAGTTCAATAACTTCTTTAAATGACTAGCTAGACACTTGCGATTTTTTGTATTACACGTTTAAAAGAATCTTCTAATATTTGCAGTGCATGTATAATTATATTTCAAGCTTTAAATACTCATACGCTCTTAGGTTCAAAAGTAAACAATTCAATAACTCATTCCAATGGCCAGCTTGACGATTGCGATTTTTTTGTATTATAAAATATATGGAATTTTCTATAAATTGCAGTATATAGGCCTCAAAAAATATCAAAAAATATATTTTTGAAAATAATTTTTAAAAACTACAAATCTTATATTAATTTGTTTATATTTATGGCATATTAAAAAATGCACAATGTATTTAATATTGTGGCCTAATGTGTTCTGAACATTTCAAGCTTAAAATGAGCGCAATCCATCCACTAGGTCCCGAGATATTGCTGATTTACTAATATTACCTCAGAATTAATAACAATCATACGCAACCTGGTTCCAAATTAAAAAGTTCCATAACTTCTTTAAATGACTAGCTAGACACTTGCGATTTTTTGTAGTACACTTTTAAAATAATCTTCTTATATTTGCCGTGCATGTATAAGTATATTTCAAGCTTTAAATTCCTTCAAAAATCGACGGTCTCTCAAAAAAATATTTTCGCAAAATTCACGAGTTGTGGTGCTAACCTTGGAAATATTTTTTTGAAAAATACCAGATAGGAAAAATATCTCTCCCTCTATTATATTTGCAGCTATAAGTCCATGTGTGTTTCCATCCAAACAGAAAAAAATATTGTCGAGTACACACAATGGAACAATTGTGTGTATGTGCGGGTTGGCCAGAGGTCAGCCATGTGTATTGGCATTGGGACCAGGGTATTTAAAGATCAAAGCTTGACCAAATCAAAACTACAACAGAAACATTTGTTGGAATATCAGAACAAAAAAAAAAACAGAAAGAGAAACACACTGGAAATTGCAATCGAATCAATTGAATGCCGGAAACGGAAGTAGCTTGACTCTGGTAAATAGGAAATTACATCAAAATGAGCCATATTGGCAACAATAACAAAAAAAAACAACAACAACAATTGGTATAATAAGGGAAGTAGAAAAAAATAATAAATGGTTTTGGAAAAAACATAGTTCCGAATTGAAGAGGGTGTAGAAAATAATTGACCTTATGTGACGGTGGAAAAAAATACCCCATGCTACTGTGGAACTCTATTCATTGGAAATAATCAAACTTTTATAATTTTTCTAACCTTCCGTAAACTTTTCCCATGTGTGTGTGTGTGTTGGCAAAATTGCCCTGTCTGTCCATTAGCCTTACATCCTTTACCCTCTCGGTCTATCGGTTTGTCTGTCCTTCTCTGTGTGTGTGTGTGTGTTCTGTAAGTTTTCATAAAACTCATAATGAATTCCAATCGAATTATTATCAAAATTCAATTCAATTGAAAATGTCGAAACGAGTGGAAGACGAAAAAATCATTTAAAAGTCAAAGGAAATCGACAGAGAGAACAAGGAAATGGAAACGAATGACAAACGAATTTGATTTTGAGGAAATTTCTACAGAAAAAACAAAAACAAAAAATAAACCAAATCGAATCGAATCGATTCGAATGATAAATGTTATTATACAACATGCCAAATGATGATGATGATTGTCAGATGAAAGGTAGGCAAACAGTTATTCTATTCTTTTAATTCGGATAATTTATGATATTTTATTGTGATACAAAAATATCAATAACAATTCGATAAAAGAGAAAAGTAATTCGATATGGGGTTTGATAAGTGATTTCAGGGGAAAAAGAAAAGTAAGTATTGAAAAACAAATATTAAATTTAGAGAGTGAGAAAAAAATATTTTTTAATCGAAAAAAGGATTCAATCCTATGGAAGCATATGTCTTTTTGAATCATATTGTGGCTTGATGTGTTCTGAATATTTTAGGCTTTAAATGAACGCAATCCATCCACTAGTTCCCGAGATATTCCTGATTTACTAATGTTACCTCTGAATTAATAACAATCATACGCAACCAGGTACCAATTTTAAAAACTCAATATCTTCATCAAAATAATAGATATATTTTTGGAATTTTTTGTATTATAAAACATAAGTAATTTTCTAACACTTTGGGCACATCGATATATAGAATTGATACTAAATTGGACCTTAGAAAAATATATTTAATTATATTCACGGCCTCTGTAAAGCTTTAGAAAAATATCAAAAAAAAAAATCTAGGCCTTTGCTGGTCCATGAAGAAATATTTTCAAAAAATCTAAAATAACGGTTATGAACCCAAGTTCACACATTTTACGTCTCAAATATGGCAATTTAAAACCAGTAAGGAAAGTAGTAAAGTCGGACGGGGCCGACTATATGATACCCTTCACCACTATGGATATATTAAACAGGACTATTAACATGAAATTGGATGAAATAAAATATGTGATATTTATCTAAATGTGAATCTACCTATATATCCATAAGTTATATAAATCGACTTCAATCAAATATAAATAGGTTATCTGTTGGGCTATGTCTGTACTTCTAGAAAACGCAACTACGTAATTCTATGCTCACTTTTGTACGTTGTGCAAAATTTGATGTCAACCTGACTAGCATGAAGAGTTTGATGTCCAATTTACTTAAAATCGGGCGAAAATATATATGGAAGCTCTATCCAAATATATCGAAGGATATATAGGGACTTTGGTGCACCATTTACATGAAATCGGACGAAACTATATCTGAATCTGGGCCGATTTTCTCGAAACTGGGCAGACATCATTCTAGCCTCAATTCAGTACGTTATGCCAAATTTCCTGAAAATCGAAAGATATATAGGGACTTTGGGGCACCATTAACATGAAATCGGACGAAACTATATATGGGAGCTATATCTAAATCTGGACCGATTTTCGCGAAACTGGGCAGACATCATTCTAGCCTCAATTCAGTACGTTATGCCAAATTTCATGCAAATCGAAAGATATATAAGGACTTTGCTACACCATTTACCTTAAATCGGAGGAAGATATATACGGGAGCTATATCTAAATCTGAACCGATTTTCACGAAACTTTGCACACATCATTCTAGACTTAATTCAGTGCGCTATGCCAAATTTCGTGCAAATCGAAAGATATATAGGGACTTTGGTACGCCATTTACCAAAAATCGGTCGAAACTATATATGGGAGCTATATCTAAATCTGAACCGATTTTCACGAAACTTGGCACACATCTTTCGTGGCTCAATTCAGTACGCTATGCCAAATTTCGTGCAAATCGAAAGATTTTCAGGGTCTAAAGTCCGTAAATCGGGCGAAACTATATATGGGAGCTATATATAAATCTGAACCGATTTTCACGAAACTTGGCACACATCTTTCGTGGCTCAATTCAGTACGCTATGCCAAATTTCGTGCAAATCGAAAGATTTTCAGGGTCTAAAGTCCGTAAATCGGGCAAAAATATATATGGGAGCTATATCTAAATCTGAACAGATTTTCTCCAATTTCAATAGGGTTCATCCTTGGGCCAAATAAGTGACATGTGTCAAATTTCATCCAAATCGGATTATAAATGCGACCTGTAATTTGTTTAAAATTTAACATCAATAGACGGACGGACGGACATGCATAAATCGATTCGGAAAGTGATTCTATGCATATTCTTAAAAAGAACCATGGGTTTATCTCGATTCGTTTTGCCTGTTACAAACATATGCACAAAGTCATAATACCCTGTACCACAGTGTGGTGAAGGGTATAAATATTTATTTTTTTTTTCGTACCAGGTGACGTATGACTGTTATTAATTATGAGGTTACTTTACTAAATTCATAATATCTCAGGATCGATTAGAGCAATTTCGGTCATTTAAAATGTAAAATATTCAGCAGGCTTCAGACTATTGTAATCATAGAAAATATAAAAAATTTGCAAGCTTAAAATAATCAAAAAGATTGAACACATACTCAAAAAGTCATTTTGGTTATCTAAAATTTTGTTAAATGTGATTAAAGGGCTGTAAAATAATTTATAAGAAGTCCTATTAACATATGATCTAACACTATAGGATTTTTGGGAAGTGTCTGCAATTCGAAACAAAATAATTGTTATATTTCCATTAAAAACAATATATTTTATTCTGCTACAATGTGCTTTAATTCTGGAGATTTAATCGCAAAATTGTATCTTTAATTTCAAAACTGGCTGGAGTTGGCCAAATTCGCCCATTTAAAAATCCAAAATATGAAAAGGGGTTTAAGCTATTACAATTTCAAAAATTTATCCCTGAAAAGTGATGCTATTTGAAGAAATTTCAAAATATTTCATTTTTGGTACCAGGTGAGGTATGACTATTATTAATTATGAGGTTACTTTACAAAATTGGCAATATCTCAGGACTGAGTGGAACAATTTCGTTGATTTGAATTGTGAAGTATTCCAGAGGCTTCAGACTATCATAATCCATAAGAACGCAAAAAAGATTACCTACACAAAAGTCTGAAATTTGCTACAGAAATTTAGAAACTTTTTTCCCAGGTGACGTATGACTATTATTAATTATGAGGTTACTTTACAAAATTGACAATATTTCAGGACTGAGTGGATCAATTTCGTTGATTTAAATTGTGAAGTGTACCAGAGGCTTCAGACTATCATAATCCATAAGAATACAAAAAAGATTACCTACACAAAAGTCTTAAATTTGCCACAGAAAGTTAAAAACTTTTTCCCAAAAAAAGTAAAAATTTTATTTTTTGATCCAGATTGCAGAATTTGAAAAATCCAAGACCCGAGCAGATCCTGGCCTCCTATAAGGCCTTAGAAAAATATTTTTAACAAATAACCCTAAAAATTTAAGTTATTTGATGCAATTTCAAAATATTTCATTTTTGGTACCAGGTGACGTATGACTATTATTAATTATTAGGTTACTTTACAAAATTGACAATATCTCAGGACTGAGTGGAGCAATTTTGTTGATTTAAATTGTGAAGTATTCCAGAGGCTTCACACTATCATAATCCATAAGAACGCAAAAAAGATTACCTACACAAAAGTCTGAAATTTGCTACAGAAATGTAGAAACTTTTTTCCCAGGTGACGTATGACTATTATTAATTATGAGGTAACTTTACTAAAGTGGCAATATCTCAGGACTGAGTGTAGCAATTTCGTTGATTTAAATTCTGAAATATTCCAGAGCCTTCAGACTATCACAAACCATAGGAATATAATAAAGATTGTCTACATAAAAGTCTGAAAATTGCTATAGAAAGTTAGAAATTTTTTTTCCCAAAAAAGTAAAAATTTAATTTTTTGATCCAGACTGCAGAATTTGAAAAATCCAAGACCCGAGCAGATCCTGGCCTCCTATAAGGCCTTAGAAAAATATTTTTAACAAATAACCCTAAAAATTTAAGTTATTTGATGCAATTTCAAAATTGTTCATTTTTGGTACCAGGTGACGTATGACTATTATTAATTATTAGGTTACTTTACAAAATTGACTATATCTCAGGACTGAGTGGATCAATTTCGTTGATTTAAATTGTGAGGGACTCTAAAGGCTTTAGACTATCATAGATTATATAAATATAATAGAGTTTAACTACACAAAAATCTGAAATTTGCTACAGAAAGTTAGAAAAATTTTCCCAAAAAAGTAAAAATTTTATTTTTTATCTTTTTCGATCGAATTTAAAATATTTATTCGGAACATAGGAAAATCACATATATTCCACATTACAAATGACACACTTTTAAATGTCTGTGAGTTGAGTTTCCATATATGAGTATGTGTGTATAAGTTTTTTTTTTTATTTTGTCTCCAAACAAAAGCATTTGGAATTGTTTGTCCACTTTATTGTAATAGACAACGGTTCATTAAATGTCTATTTGTTGGTATGTAGGTGGGTGTGTGTGAGTGTTAGCAGACACTGAGAGAAGAGACATTTTTTCCTTTGTCAAACAAATGCCGTAAAATCACATGCCCTCCCTTCTATTCTCCCCCTTCCATCCCGCATTCCTTTTTTTGTGTGTAATGGGCATTTGGTTTCCTTCTCACACGTCCCAATAACAAAGTGACTGAGTATAGGAGGAAAAAAAAATTATATCTAAAATGTGGAACATTTCAAATAATTTTTTTCATATTTGCAGATATGTCTAAGTGTTGTACTTACAA
Source organism: Musca vetustissima (assembly GCF_032173495.1). Lineage (NCBI taxonomy): Eukaryota > Metazoa > Arthropoda > Insecta > Diptera > Muscidae > Musca > Musca vetustissima. The sequence goes on along the minus strand of NW_026888092.1, from coordinate 39,978 downwards.
CAGATTTCTACCCTCCTTCCGCTCTCCGCTCTCCCTTTTTTCTGGTTTCCATTAAAATGTAAGTTTAATTTGTATTTATTTGCACTACATATGATGGCAATGTGCGATTTACAGGATATCAAATTTAGCACATGGTGTATGTGTGTGTGTATGAAACGCATACACACAAGGCAGGCAGAAGAAAAAAATATAGAAACTGTTACACACTACAATACTTTGTCACATGTAGGCTATTTCTTTTTTTTCGAAAAATTCTCTCGTTTACAGGCTGCTGCTTTAATTGTATCCTTACCATAAAACTCTGTGTGTGTGTGTGTGTGTGAGTTTTTGTCTGAGTAAACACACAAACACCCTGAAGTGTAGCTGAGAAAAAATCCTCTGAAACTACACAACAAACTGTTGCAAAATTTCAATTTAGATTAGTGTTATCCTTTCTCTCTCAAGGATCTGTTTAGGATTTTTATTTCAGTTTTTTGTTTTTTGGTTTTAATTTTTCCACGTACATGTTTTTTGATTAAAAAATAAATACATATATAATTTTGTTTTTTTTTTTTTTTTGTTAATCTTTGGTCTTAAATATTTGTTCTTTATTGCTATACATGAATGTCCTGTTTTTTTGCTGATGTTCCTCTTTCAACAGTTGCGTAAATATGATAGGTTTTTATGTGCATGTCCTTGCTATACAGCCATGGCTCTGTGCCAGTAGTGGTACAGCTATTGGAAGTAGCAACCCAGATTCTTAAAACATCTCTTAAACACAAAAAACCAACAACACCAACAAACTGATATTAAACAAAGTCCTTGCAAGCTCTCTCTCTCCTTCAATCCCTACCCATCTCTCTCCTCCTTCCCCTTGGTGGCTAAAAACATGCCTTACACCATAGAAACTAAACAAAAGAATGAAAACTATGGCAAAGCTGACAGTATTATCCTTCAAAAAAATAACACACACACAAAAACAACAACAACAAAGAAATATTCCTTTCTGTGTTTTGTTGTGAGTTTTTCTATCTAGCTCTCTCTCTCTCCCTTTCCCAATGTGCGTTCCTCATTTCCCTGTTTTAGAGAAAACGAACGAAAAAAAAAACTATAACAAAAACAAACATGTGAAGTGTTTTGCTGAAGAATTGTCAGGAAGAGACCAAAAACAACAACAACAACAAAATTTCATTATTGTCATTTGGTGTCCTTCTTGCCGAATGCAGGCTACTGCTGTTTTTTGATTTGGTAGTTTATTACAATTCCCGAGATTTTCTTCTGCTCTCCACTTTTTTGTGGTTTTATAGGGAATGGAAATAGATTTTATATGGGATTTGAAACAAAACAAAAAAACCCTATTGGATTTTATTTTATTCGAGATCAACAATATTGACATGTGTTGAATAAAAAAAAATTATAAGGAAACAATAACTGTGTCAAATATACAGTTGCCTGGATTGTAACAAAAAAATTAAAAAACTAATTTCTTATATTTTTATTAATTAAAAAATATTTAAAAAAAATATTAAAATTATATTTCTAACACAGCATTATAGCCTAATGTCTTCCGATTATATTAAGCCTTAAATGAACAAAATTGAACCGCTACGTCCGGAGATATTGCAATTTTACTGAAGATACCTCATAATTAAAAATAATCATACGCACCCAAGGCGGAAATTAAAAATATTGAAAAATGCCATTAAAACGCAGGAATATTTTTTTTTTGTGCCCCCATAAAATCAATAAATATTTAAATTAAATTTATGATAACTTAAGTTTCCACTACATTTCCAGGTACTTCTCTATTTGAGATTCCATATAGAATGATAAATTGTTTCAAAAAAATAAACTTAAAAAAAATATTTTATATTTTATTAATTAAAATTTAAAAAAAAATATTTAAATTTTATTTCTACCACAGCATAATAGCCTCATGTCCTCTGATTATATTAAGCTTTAAATGAACAAAATTGAACCACTATGCCCGGAGATATTGCAATTTTACTGAAGATACCTCATAACTAAAAATAATCATACGCACCCAGGGCGGAAATTAAAAATATTGAAAAATGCCATTAATATGCACTTAAAATTAATTTTTTTTTTTGGTTCTCCAATAGGGGCTTTGGTGCCCCATTTACCTTAAATCGGACGAAAATATATATATGGGAGCTATATATAAATCTGATCCGATTTTCTCGAAACTTGGCACACATCATTCTAGACTTAATTTAGTACGCCGTGCTAAATTTCATGCAAATCGAAAGATATATAGGGACTTTGGTGCCCCATTTACCTTAAATCGCACGAAAATTTATATATATATATATATGGGAGCTATATATAAATCTGATCCGATTTTCTCGAAACTTGGCACATATTATTCTGGACCTAATTTAGTACTCTGTGCCAAATTTCATGCAAATCGAACGGTATATATGGACTTTGGTATATAAATCTAATCCGATTTTCTCGAAACTTGACACTCGTCATTCTTGACCTAATTCAGTACTCTGTGCCAAATTTCCTGCAATTCGAAAGATATATAGGGACTTTGGTGCACCATTTACATAATATCGAACAAAACTATATATGGGAGCAATATCTAAATCTGAACCGATTTTCACGAAACTTAGCACACATCATTCTGGACCTAAGTCAGTACTCTATGCCAAATTTCGTGCAAATCGAAAGGTATATAAGGACTTTGGTGTCCCATTTACCTAAAATCGAACGAAACTATATATGGGAGCTATATATAAATCTGTAGGCCTATTCTGTAACTTTTAACAACATTCGATATTGTTTAATTTTCTTTTGTTATTGTAAAAACAACAAAACAAACAAATGAAATTGTTGAAAAATAAACAATGTCGAATGTTGTTAAAAAGTTACAGAATAGGCCTACTGATCCGATTTTCTCAAACTTGGCACTCGTCATTCCTGCCGACTCGAAACATATATGTGGACTTTGGTGCCCCATTTACCATAAATCAGACTAAAATATATATGAGAGCTATATCTAAATCTGGACCGATTTTCACGAAACTTAGCACACATCAATCTGGACCTAATTCAGTACTCTGTGCCAAATTTCGTGCAAATCGAAAGATATATAGGGACGTTGGTGCTCCATTTACCTAAAATCGAACAAAACTATATATGGGAGCTATACCTAAATCTGAACCGATTTTCTCGAAACTTGGCACATATTAATCTGGACCTAATTTAGTACTCTGTGCCAAATTTCGTGCAAATCGAAAGATATATAGGGACTTTGGTGCTCCATTTACCTAAAATCGAACAAAACTATATATGGGAGCTATACCTAAATCTGAACCGATTTTCTCGAAACTTGGTGCACATCATTCTGGACCTAATTCAGTACTCTGTGCCAAATTTGGTGCACGTCGAAAGGTATATAGGGACTTTAGCGCCCAAATTTACCTAAAATCGAACAAAACTATATATGGGAGCTATATCTAAATCTGAACGGATTTTCTCGAAACTTGGTACACATTATTCTGGACCTAATTCAGCACTCTGTGTCAAATTTCGTGCAAATCGGAAGATATATAGAGACTATGGTGCCCCATTTACTTTAAATCGGACGAAAATATATATACAGGAGCCATATATAAATCTGATCCGATTTTCTGGAAACTTGGCACTCGTCATTCTTGACCTAATTCAGTACTCTGTGCCAAATTGCGTGCAAATGGAAAGATATAGAGGGACTTTGGTGCCCCATTTACCTTAAATCGAACGAAACTATATATGGGAGCTATATCTAAATCTGGACCGATTTTCACGAAACTTAGCACACATCAATCTGGACCTAATTCAGTACTCTATGCCAAATTTCGTGGAAATCGAAAGGTATATAGGGACTTTGGTGCCCCATTTACCTTAAATCGAACAAAAAAATATATATGGGAGCTATATATAAATTTAAACCGATTTTTCCCAATTTCAATAGTGTTCGTCCTTGGGCCAAATAAGTGATTTGTGCCAAATTTCATCCAAATCGTATCATAAATGCGACCTGTACTTTGTTTACAATTTAACACGAACGAACAGACGAACGGACGGACGGACATGCATAAATCGACTCAGAAAGTGATTCTATGCATATTCTCAAATGGAACCATATGTCTATCTCGTTTCCTTTTGCCTGTTACAAACATATGCACAAAGACATACAGACCCTGCACCACACTGTGGTGAAGGGTATAAAAATCTACACCTTGTCTTAGGCCTCCAAAAAAATATTTTTAAAACTTCCACGCCTTGTATAAGCCATTGAAAGTATCTTCGCCTTGTATTAGTTTGATTTAATTGTAGCCCAATGTCTTCTGAAAATATTACTCTTTAAACGGAGAAAATTTACCCACTACACCCGGAAATATGTCCACATTTCTGAAACTACCCAATAATTAATAACAATCATACGCAACCTGTTACCATATTTAAATCTTTCATAACTCCGGCAAATGAAGGCCGATTTAAATAATTTTTGAATTGTTTTGCTCAGGACAGGATCTCCAATTTTTAAAACAAAATCACCAAAACAAAAACTACATCAATAAAATATGATATAGTAGAACATTTTTATTTACAAATTTCAAGATTTTAAAATCCGAAGATCTTTTCAATTTTTTTTTTGGTTATTCTTGATGTGTTTTCCTTTCCTTTTATTCTAGGGATCTGTCAAATATTGAAGTGTGTTTGCAGCTATAAGACATACACCATACACTTTTATACAAAGTAACAAAAAGGTGACATCTTCTCCCCCGAACATAGAACAGATCCTAACAAATATTTTACATTAAACTTTGTATCGTATCCTACATATTTTTTTGTTGGCCAAGTCGGCTGACTGGTAACATTTGGTAAACGAAATGATGATGATGCTCTGTTCGTGATGCTGTGACAAAACATTGCACTGCATTCTAGTGCATTTATCGATACATGTTTACTTCGTTCTTGCGATATGGATTGGATAGAATGCTGCTGCATTTTATGTGTCCTCTCAAGAAAAATAAAAAAGAAAGACATTTTAACTCTGCTTGCATGACATGTCGTGTTTACACCCGTCAAAAAATGCACATAAAAATTGTGTTTAGATGGGGCTTCTTTTCATTCCAGCCTTTGAAGAAAAGATGGGAGGAGGAGGTTGGGGCACAAAACTTTACTTAACATGTGTACACTTCGTGTAAGGAGCAAAAAGGTCTTTTGGTGGCCAAAATCCTTTACCTTACACCAAAGAATTTCTTTTCATCGCCCTCTCACCCAACTGCCTGGGCCATAAAATGTCATTTTATTTTTGAAAAAAATAGAGTTGACAAATTTTGTTGCCCCCAAAAAAATGTATAAAGATCGAAGATGATTTGTCATGTTTGTAAAGCCATCAACAGAACTCTATGTCCCTTAATGCTATATATTTTTTGGTGTTCTCTCTCATTGTTGTTGGAAATAAAGTTGCCAACAAAGTTGTTGTAAAGTTTAAGATGTTTATTCTGGAGTCCTTGATTGTCCTGTTGTTGTATATCTATTTGGGAATCCTGAAATATCCACATATTTGTGTGGATACTTAGTTTGAACGAAAATCCGTTCAAACCTTGCCCATCATATATTTACCCAAGTTAAAAGCTTCCCGTTGCTCTGCTATTTGGTTCATTCTGGCAAATGACATGAAGGCAAACAAAAAATCAAGATACAACAACATCATTAAACTTGAAATATAATACGAAAATGGGATGCTATTTTCCAAAGAGGACAGTTTTTGGGAATGTAGCAAAATTTTTTTTCTAGGGAGTCGAAGTGTGGAGCGATTTTGAAATAAATATATACATCGTAGATAGGCGGATTTTAAAGTGATATTAGGTTATTATCTTGTGAATATTTTGCCATTTAAATGAACAAAATCCATTGATTAGTTTCGGAGATATTGCATTTTTAATGAACCTACCCCATAATTAATAACAATCATACGCCACCAGGTGTCAAATTTAAATCTTTTATAACTCCCTTCAATGAAGTCCGATTTAAGCGAGTTTTGATTCATTTTTCTCAGTAAATTTCTTTGAAAAATATTTTTAATATTTCTGTAGGGCTTTTCAGAAAAAAGAAGAAAGAACAAGGAAAACGTGAGTGTGAGCAAATCGAGATGTACAGGAGTCAGAATGAAGTCCGGAAATTTTACCAACGAGTAAAACACCATACCGAAGGCTTTGGTGCAGGCACATCCTCCTGTAGAGATGAAGAAGGAAACCTGATGACAGATACAGACAGCGTGTTGAGGATCTGGAAGGAGCATTTTGAAAAGCTTCTGATATCAAATAGTGACGGTGAAGAAGATACCCCAGAACCAATAATAGATGATGGTATAGAGTGTTTACCACCTAGCCAAAATGAGGTCATAAAAGCAATTAATCGGCTCAAGAACAACAAAGCAGCAGAAGCCGATGGGTTACCAGCTGAACTATTCAAGACTGGTGGCCAGATGCTGGTCAGGAGCATGCACCAGCTGATTAGTACAATTTGGCTAGATGAATGCATGCCCAATGATTGAAACCTCAGCATCCTGTGTCCCGTGCACAAAAAAGGAGACAAAACGATATGTGCCAACTATAGAGGAATAAGTCTCCTTCCCATCGCATATAAAGTGCTATCCAGCGTGCTATGTGAACGACTGAAGCCAATGGTCAATGACATCATTGGACTATACCAATGCGGCTTCAGACCTGGCAAATCCACCATTGACCAGATTTTAACTCTTCGTCCAAATCCTGAAAAGACCCACGAAAAACACATCGACACATACCACCTATTTGTCGACTATAAAGCCGCTTTCCACAGCCCTATCCGTTCAGAGGTGTTTAAAGCCATGTCTACGTTCGGCATTTCTGCAAAATTAATACGGCTATGCAGGATAACTTTAAGTGGCACAATATCAGCAGTTAAAGTAGGAAAAGACCTATCGGAGCACTTTAATACCGAACGAGGATTCAGACAAGGTGACAGTTTGTCGTGTGATCTTTTTACATCCTACTGGAAAAGGTCATACGAGACGCAAAGGTGAACAGAAATGGCACTCTGTCACCAAACAACACATGTTACTCCCCTACGCCGATGACATCGATATAATGGGTCGAACATTGCGAGCGGTAACAGCCACCTTTGAACTAATTGAAAAGGTGTCTGACAAAGTGGGTCTGGCAGTAAACGGCGAGAAGACCAAGCTGATGGTATCAACGCGCAAGACGTCCAGTAGACTCGGACCAACTGTGGAACTTGAGAACTACAGCTTCGAGGTAGTTAACGATTTAATATACCTTGGTACTGCCATAAATACGAAACGAATGGCATCAGTTTTGAAATTCGGAAAAGGATAGTGATGGCCAACGGGTGCTACTATGGTCTAAGTAAGCAGTTTAGAAATAAGGCCACCTCCCACCAGACCAAACTCACACATTACAAGACGCTGATACTACCCGTGCTATTATATGGATCAGAGGCATGGGTACTTGCGCAAGCAGATGAGGCAGCTTTTGGGGTATTTGATAGAAAAATTCTATGAAAGATCTACGGGCCGATCTGCGTCAAGGGTGAATATCGACGTCGAATGAACCACGAGCTCTACAATTTATACGACATAGTCTGTCGTATTGAGCTGCAGCGACTACCGTGGCTAGGCCATGTTGTGCGGATGAATGAGAATGCCCCTGCTCAAAAGGCATATAAAAACGAGCCTACCGATGGTTTCCGTAGAAGGGAAAGGCCACGAATTAGATGGAAAGACCAAGTAGAAAACAACATCTTGGAACGTGGTCTTCCAAATTGGTGGATTTGCGCAAAAGACCGACGCGCTTGGAAATCTTTTTTAAGCTCGGCTTATGGAACAGCCGTTCTGCAACAAGCCAGCTAAGTAAGTAAGGCTTTAGGATTTTTTTTTTAATTCCCGCCTTCTGTAAGGCCTATGAAAAATATTGTTAAAGTCACTCTTTGTAGTATGCCTTAGAAAAATAATTTTAAAAATACACACCTTGTATAATGCCTTAGAAAATATATACTTTTCAATATTTTGATTCCTATTAGACTATTAGACCTTAGAAAAATATTTTTTTTAAAATCCACATCTTGTAGTATGCCTTAGAACAACATATATTCTTTTCAGTATTTTGATTCCTATTAGTCTATAGTCTTAAGAATTCATTGGCGTTTAAACGAACAAAATTGCTTAATTAATTTTCGAGTTATTACATTTTTACCGAACCTACCTCATAATTAATAACAGTCATACGCCACCAGGTACCATATTAAAAATTGTCGTAGCTCCCTTCAATGAAGTCCGATTTAAATGATTTTTGATTTATGTTTCTCAGGTTTAAGAAGGGATTTTTTAAATAACCATAGAAAATTATTTTTAAATAATTTAAGGCCTTAGAAAAATATCCACGCTTTGTATGTGGCCTTAGAAAAATACTTTTTAAGAATCCACACTTTATTATGCCATAGAAAAAATATATTTTCCCAATATTTTGATTCCTTTTAGACTATAGTCTTACGAATTATTTGGCGTTTAAACGAGCTAAATTGCTTAATTAGTTTTCGAGTTATTACATTTATACCGAACCTACCTCATAATTAATAATAATCATACGCCACCAGGTACCATATTTAAAATTGTCATAGCTCCCTTCAATGAAGTCCGATTTAAATGATTTTTGATTTATTTTCCTCAGTTTAAGTAGTGATTTTTTTAAATAAAGAAACCTCATATAAAAATTTGTGAAGAACCTCATACTAACATAAATTTTCTAAGTAGTCGAAGTGTAGAGCGATTTTGAAATAAATAAAATTATCATCGGTATGTGAATATTTGCGTCATGTTAGGTTATTGTCTTGGGAATATTTTGGTTTTTAAATGAAGAAAATTCCTTAACTAGTTTTGGAGATATTGCGTTTTTAATGAACATACCTCATAATTAATAACAATCATACGCCACCATGTACCATATTTTCAAATTGTCATAGCTCCCTTCAATGAAGTCCGATTTAGATGATTTTTGATTTATTTTTCTCAGGTTTAAGTGGAGATTTTTTAAATAAAGAAACCTCACATAAAAATTGTGAAGAAGCTTATACTAACATAAAAAATAGAAACATAGTCGCCATAAATTTGTTTCAATGTTTTCAATTTCTAAAAATGATCTTCTCTTAGCAAAAAAAAATTCTAGGTAGTCGAAGTGTAGAGCGATTTTGAAATAAATAAAACTATCATTGGTACGTGGATACTTGAGACATGTTAGGTTATTATTTTGTGAATATTTTGGCTTTTAAATGATGAAAATCCCCTAACTAGTTTTGGAGATATTGCATTTTTACCGAACCTACCTCATAATTAATAACAATCATACGCCACCAGGTACCATATTTAAAATTGTCATAGCTCCCTTCAATGAAGTCCGATTTAAATGATTTTTTGTTTATTTTTCCCAGGTTTAAGTGGTGATTTTTTTTTAATAAACAAACCTCAAATAAACTGTCATTAAAAATTATAAAAAATCCCATTACTAAAATATAAAAAAATTTGTAGAAACATAGCCGCCCTAAATGTGTTAAAAATGTAATTCAATTTCAAAAAAATTATCCTCTCTTCAATCATTAACATGAAATTTAAGACCGATTTATTAAAAGCCGTTATATTATTTTGTTTTGTGTTCTTTGGAATTTCTTATTTAATTTAAAATGTCCCTTTGGCAACTGAGAGAAAAACAAACTCTGAAAAACGAAAAATATTTCGTTACACTAAATTATCGCTGGAAAAATGTTTATAACCTTCCCACCCCATCCTCCATCACTCTCTACTCCCATTTCGCATTTCGATGTGTATTTTATACCCTCTACCTCCTCCTCCCTTTCCCCCCCTTATGCCCTCAAGCTAAGAAAATGGCAAAAGCCTTCTTAATTGTACATCAGTACACAAAAAAAAAAGAACGACGACGAAAAAAACACACGAAGTTGTGTTCTCGTTTACATTCATCTGTTTGATGATTTGATGATGATTTTTTTCATTCTTGCATAGCTTCTTCTCTATGGGTTGTATTGCTCCAGAGTAGAGCTATATATATATAATTTTTTATATATATGTATGTCTGTTTGTGTAATGCTATTTGGCATCAGCTTAAATACATAATGCCTGATTTTGCTGATTTTCTTTTCGTCGTCTTCTCAATTTTTCGTTCTCTGTACTTATTTTCTGTTCACCCTATACCCTCCTCCACGGCCCGAAATGCTATTCCATCAGAAGCAAAGACGTTTGCGCCGTCATGAAAGTCATGTAGAATTTTTTGAAAAAAAAAATGATAGAATGAAGAAGAAAAAAATATATAATACCAAATACAGTGGAATGAACTTTAAGTAAACTTTAAATGATTCTCTTCTTTTCCATTTTGGTACAATAGTCAAGGAATTTTGAGGAAGAAGTACTAATAATGTAGGCAAAACTTGACCTTAGATTTTGGAAAATAAAATTGTAAATTAATAATTTTTTGAAGATCAAAAAAGAAACATTTTTGGAGGTAAAAAATAATTTGATGAAAATAATATTCACATTTCGAGGAATTTTTCAACATTTGTTTATAAAATTTGGAAAAAAATCTTCGACTTTTCTTATAGAGTATTTTCTCAAGAATCTTTTAACATTTGAATGACAAAAATCCATCCACAATTAATAACAATCATACGCACTATGGGCTCGAAATAAAAACTGTTTTAAATATACAAAATTGAAGATTTTAGTCCAATTTTTTAAACTTTTATGGGAAATAGTCCAGGAATATTGAATCAAGATGAAATACTAATAACGTGGGGAAAAACTTGACCTTAGTTTTTAGAAAATGAGATTGTAAATTGACAATATTTTTATATGTCAGAAAATATTATTCAGACTTCAATGCATTTTCCAATATCTGTTTATATATGTTTGAAAAATATATTTGATTCTTCTTATAGAGTATTTTCTCAAGAATCATTCAGCATTTGAATGACAAAAATCCATTCACTACTTTCCCAGATATTCGCATTTTATTGAACATACCCCACAATTAATAACAATCATACGCACTATGGGCTCGAAAGAAAAAAATGTTTTAAATATACAAATATTGAAGATTTTAGTGCAATTTTTTTGTAACTTTATTCTTATTATCAACCTCAATTATACAGAATTTTTTAAATATTTTTGTCTGACAAAAAAGTTAAGAAAACAATTACAGAAGTTAAAAAATTTGTTTAAAAAAATAGTATATATTTTTATTAGAGATTTTACACACATCTATAATTTTTTTTTCTGTTCATAAGCTTTGCACTTCTATATAGAGCATTGTGTGACGAATCTTTCTGCGTTTGAATGACAAAAATCCATTCATTACTTTTCGAGATATTCGAATTTTACTGAACCCACCTCATAATTAATAACAATCATACGCACTATGGGCTCAAGACGAAAATTTTTAAAAATACACAAATATAAGAGATTTTTATATTTTTTTTTTTTTTGGAAATTTATTCTATATAAATAGACATATTTATGAAGAATTGTATAGAGGTGTTTGTTGTATGAAAAAATAAGAAACAATTATTGTAGAACTTAGAATATATCTTCTACTACCGAAAATATCTTCACATGGAAAAAAATATTTTTGTTGCCGTAAAATACTCTAAAAACATAAATATATCAATATTTTAGTTTCACAAATGATTTAATCTCCATTCCCTACCCAAGATTAATGAACATTAAGAAAGTTACCTTTAGCAAAGGATGAGTAATCATGTCTACCAAAAAAATAATGTAGAAAGAAAAATATTGTTGTTTACTATTAGTTTGAGAACACAAACACAAGAAAGAATTTTCATTTTTAGCTCCTCCCCTCGTCCACTTCTAGTCAAAGAATCTCACCTCCCAGAGAAAAAGAACCCTAAGTCCATTCTCTATACTCCTGCTTTGCAAAATACATTCCACAAGATTTGTTTAGAAAATTTTTCCCAAAGCGCGTCGATGGAAAATATTTTCCTACTCTTGATAGCTTCTTATGCGACAAAGTCGCGAAGCAAGTAAAGAACCTGTAGAAGTATTTTGTTGTTGTCATTCCAAAAGAAAAACAAAAAAACATAGCTTCCATTTGATATAGACTTATTATGAATTTGAAGTATACCTGATGAAGATGTTGTGATGATGTGTTTTTTTTTGCTCTTTGGAGATACACACCGATGTAGTAACACCAGCTGCTGCAGCTGGAGGTATCCATTGTCAGTCACAGCAGTGATATTACGTTGCTATAGCACGTTCGGAAGAATTTTTTTTTTTTTTTGTGCAAGAAAAAACAACAAGAGAGACACAAAACTAACGAATGGCAATACGAAGAAATCACCTCAGTAAACACTCTAAAGCTGTGTGACAAAGTCACCAAACTTGCCGGGGAGGTGGAGGACAGGTATATATGTGATGATAGAGTATTAGAAAAAAGTTCAACTTTCACGAGGTGTGGGGTAATAAGTTGAATTATGGGAGCAAAGAAAAAATATAAAAAAAATGCGAAAATTGGTACCATTTTGAGGGAAATAAGGGCATTTCTTTGGGAGGACCATAGTGCGTATGATTGTTATTAATTATGAGGTATGTTCAATAAAATGGGAATATCTGGCAAAGTTGTAAATGGATTTTTGCCATTTAAGTGCTCAAATATTCTTGAGAAAATTCTCCATAAAGGAAAATATCCAAATATTAAATATTTTTTTATGGAATGAATTATGAATTCCTTAATAGATAATTGCCCTAAGTATATTTCAGAATTTGAATGGCCAAAATCCGTCCATTACTTTTCGAGATATTCGCATTTTATTGAACCCACCTCATAATTAATAACAATCATACGCACTGTGGGCTCAAATAAAATTTATGAAAAATATAGAAATATTAAATCTTTTAATGCGAAGCTATTTAAAATTGAATTCAAAGAGAAAATCCCTATATAGAAATTAATTTTCTTCGCAATTTTCTTGATATTTTGTATTGGAGAAAATATGCAACAAATAGTTTAGAAATTTCAAATTGTTTTTTTCAACATGAATAGATTTTTTCCAGAAGCAATTGTGTTTCCATTTGAAAGGGCATTGTCTCAGGAATCTTTTACCATTTGAATGAGAAAAATCCATTAATTACTTTTCGAGATATTCCCTTTTTATCGAAAATACCTAATAATTAATAACAATCATACGCACTATGGTCTCAAAAGAAATTTTTTGAAAAACATAAAAATATTAAAACTTGTACTACTAAATTATTTAAAATTGATTTTTAATAGGAAAATTCTATATAAAATTTTTATTCCGATGGAGTTTTATTGATATTTTGTATTGCAAAAAATATGAAAAAAATTATTACAGACATTTACAGAATTTTTTTAATTTTTAAGAAAAATTTTTTGAACTAAGGTTGTGATCTCCTTGATAGAGTATGGTCTCAAGAATCATTCAGCATTTAAATTATAAAAATCCATTAATTACATTACGAGATATTCTCATTTTCTTGAACCTACCTCAAAATTAATAACACTCATATGCACTATTGGACCTAAAGAGTTAATTTTGAAATATTGATACAATTTGTAAGAATTTTAATCTTTAGGAATTTCTTCCGATCAGAAATTGTGATCCCCTTGATAGAGTGATGTCTCAGGAATCTTTCACCATTTGAATGAAAAAAATCCATTCATTACATTACGAGATATTCTCATTTTCTTGAACCTACCTCATAATTAATAACAATCATACGCACAATGGTCTCAAAGGGAATTTTTTGAAAAATATGAAAATATTAAAACTTGTACTACTACATTTTTTAAAATTGATTTCGAATAAGAAAATTCTGTATATTTTATTATTTCTATGGAGTTTTATAAATATTTTGTATTGCAAAAAATATGAACAAATTATTACAAACATTTAAAGATTTTTTTTTTTAATTTTAAGAAATTTCTTGTGAACTGAAATTGTGATCTCCTTGATAGAGTATTATCTCAAGAATCTTTCACGATTTGAATCAGAAAGATCCATTCATTACCTTCCGAAATATTCCCATTTTATTGAACCTACCTCATAATTAATAACAGTCATACGCACTATTGGACACAAAGAGTAAATTTTGAAATATTGATACAATTTGTAGGAATTTTAATCTTAAGGTATTTCTTCTGAACTGAAATTATGATCCCCTTGATAGAGTATATTCTCAAGAATCTTTCAGCATTTGAATGAGAAAAATCCATTCATTACCTTCGGAAATATTCTCATTTTCTTGAACCTACATCATAATTAATAACACTCATACGCTCTATGGTCCACAAAGAGAAAATGTTGAAATATTGATATAATTTCTAAAAATTTTAAATATTTATTTTTCAAGCTTTGTTTAAAATTTCGTATACAATGAATTTAATTTCAGTAATGTGTACATATGTGTGTGTCAAGCATTTCAAATTCCAAATTCAATTATATTACACATGTAAATACAAATATCTATAAAATAAACAAATTATATATAACCAAACACCATGTTCATCTATTGTGTTCCGATTTGTTTGTTGCAATTTCTATATATAATAGATATTTTGTATTGAAAAGCTCCTTGTATTATTTATTCAATGACCGAATTCTATATTCCTTGTGTCCTCATTATTATTATGATTATTGTGTGTGTGTGGGAAATTTTTCTCGTAAAATATCCAAATAAATAATCCGTTTATTTTTGTGTGTGGCGGACCATAATAGAATAATTTGTATAATGTGGGTGTTGGAATTTTGTGGGTATGGGTGTTGTGTGAAGGCTTTTGTGTGTGTGTGTGTGGACAAAATTGTGTTACAAATATAATATCCTGACAATGCAATACAATAACAAAATATTAAGTAATAATAAATTAATTTATTAGAAATTCGTTGCAAGCGGAATTCCTGCTTGGAGGGGCAAAAAATCGCAACAGTTTTAGAAATTCAAAACAAAATTTATTTAGGACATGTATTTCAATGTGTCTAAAATAAAATGAGAAAAATATTTAGAAAGACCTACGAAGAATTAAAAAATAAAAAAAAAAGTCATGAATATATTTTCAATATCTCTTTAAGGACTCTCATACTCATGGTGATAACAGAAGCTTACAGATTTTTAAGAACCCCAATTTTCATTGTGCTATAGTGGCGTATTAGTGCGAATGATAAGACCTGTAGTACTTATTTCATTATTAGATATAGAGCTTGAATTTGCAAAGAAGAATCAATGTCATTGGGATCGAAGTTGATGTTGAAAAGTCGTTTTAAAAATTGTCATTGAAGTTTTAATAAATTTTTCAATATTTATGAAAATACATATTATAAAAATTATGAATGTCCTTTATAGACTATAATCTCAAGAATCTTTCAGCATTTGAATGAGAAAAATCCATTCATTACTTTTCGAGATATTGGAATTTTATTGAACCTACCTTATAATTAATAACAATCATACGCACTGTGGTCTCAAAAGGAAATTTTTGAAAAATTGTTAAATCTTAAATCTTTTAATTCAAAATGATCTAAAAC
Source organism: Musca vetustissima (assembly GCF_032173495.1). Lineage (NCBI taxonomy): Eukaryota > Metazoa > Arthropoda > Insecta > Diptera > Muscidae > Musca > Musca vetustissima. The sequence goes on along the minus strand of NW_026888092.1, from coordinate 24,357 downwards.
TGATATTAAGTAGGGAAATTCTATATTAAAAATATATTTGTAGTAATTTTTGTTGATATTTTATATTAGAAAAAAATGATTAACAAAATTACAGAAAATTTTCAATATTTTTTTCAATATGAAAATATTTTTCCCGAACTGCAATTGTGATCCTCCGTGAAAAGGTATTGTCTCAAGAATCTTTCAGCATTTGAATGAGAAAAATCCATTCATTACTTTTCGAGATATTGGCATTTTATTGAACCTACCTCATAATTAATAACAATCATACGCACTGTGGTCTCAAAAAGAAAATTTTGAATATTATTTAACTAGTAAATCTTTTAATTCTAAATCATCTAAAACTGACTTCAAGTAGGGAAATTCTATTTTAAAAATATATTTGTAGCAATTTTTGTTAATATTTTATATTGGAAAAATTAAAAAAGAAATATTATAGAAATTTTCAATAATTTTTTCAATATGAAAATATTTTTTTCCGAACTGCAATTGTGATACTCCGTGAAAAGGTATTGTCTCAAGAATCTTTCACCATTTGAATGAGAAAAATCCATTCATTACTTTTCGAGATATTCGAATTTTATTGAACAAACCTCATAATTAATAACAATCATACGCACAGAGGGCTCATAAAGAGACATTTTGAAAATATTGAAATATTAAGTATTCTCTTACAAAATTATTTAAAATTGATTTAAATATGCTAATAGGAGATCATTGGCATGTCTAAAAATTAACTCAACTCTAATAAAGACCTGATGCAGGACTGATAATAAAAACGGGTTGCACTATTAGTGTCAAAAATTATTTACATTTATTAAAACGCTATTGATTTAGAGGAATTATATCAATCAAAGGATTTTAATTTTAATATTTATTATATTTATTTATTATTATATTCCCAATATTCCCTTGATTTGCCTTCCACTGCCAAAATAATGCCATGGTTACATTGCAGCGCATGAGTGTTGATATGACTTATACGCTCAGCAGTTCACACATTGAATTGTAAGTAAAGTTTGTCCTCTCTACCTCATTTCGTAAAGGACATTTAATTGTTATAATTTCGAAATGAAAGTTTTGAGCGGAACGTGTATAAGTATATATTTTGGGAATAGCAAATTAAAAGTTTTACAAACTTTAAGTGGTCAAATGGAGGAGTCATCAAAGTGGTCAAATGGAGGAGGACCTCAAAAAAATTACTAAATAACAATTAAAATAATAGCTTATATTATTATAAAAATCCGTAAAAATAGAGATCGAAGAAGTTTTACAGATAAATACGTTAAGAAGGTATTCTAGTATGCATTCTATAGCCATGCTGACTTTTTAAGTTATTCTATAGATGAATGGCTTTTAAAATCCTTCTGAAAGACTTCAGTTAATAGAAGGCTTTTGGTTTCTTTTTTCTGGCCTTTTAAAACCCTTCCGAAAATCTTCAGTTAATAGAAGGCCTTTGGTTTCTTTTTTCTCTAGTTTACGTGCAATATAGGGGAAAGCCTTAATTTTATTGAAATAGGCCCGCATTTTGTTAATATTTTTCCAAAAACAATCTGAAATTAAAAATAATCAGGAGCGTGTGAAATTTGGAAATTTGGATTTTTTGTATGGAATAGTGGTCAGAAATTATTTCCGAATATTTGTATGTTGGTAACAATTAGAAATTCGGACGATTTTTCCAAAGACTTATCATAGAAAATATTTTTTTGAGGTATTTTAATCAATATTTTTGCCCAGACATAGGCATGAATAGTCTTTCCAAGGATATCCAAGAAATTTTTCTAAAATTTTTAATGTTCAAGGAAATTTTTTATGCTTAGACTGCATAGCTTAGACTGCACTATATTTACAAATTACCGAATATCGGACATTACTGAATAATTTTTTCAAGGATGTCCAAGAACATTTTCTAAAATGTTTAATTTCCCAAAAGATTTGATGACTTTCTTCATCTAACCCATAGATGTGTTCAGTTTCAATTTATTACCGAATCTCTCTAGTTTCTTAAACTGCAATCCGGATATAAATGGCTTCAAAACTTTAGAAGTTATGGGCAATTTTCTAAAACTACCCGCAATTAAAAATAGTCATACGCACCCAGTTACAGAAAGAGAAAATTCGTATTTATACATAGAAACTATTTTAAAACTGGGAATTTTTTTATGAAATCATGAAAGAGCTTAGACTACACCATATTTACAAATTACCGAATATCGTACATTACTGAATAGTTTTTCCAAGGATATCCAAGAACATTTTCTAAAATGTTTAATTACCCAAAAGATTTGATGACATTTTTCGTCTAACCCATGGATGTGTTCGGTTTCAATTTATTACCGAATCTCTCTAGTTTCTTAAACTGCAATCCGGATATAAATCGCTTCAAAACTTTAGAAGTTATGGGCAATTTTCTAAAACAATCCGCAATTAAAAATAGTCATACGCACCCAGTTACAGAAAGAGAAAATTCGTATTTTTCATAGAAACCATTTTAAAACGAGGAAATTTTTTATGAAATCCTGAAAGAGCTTAGACTACACCATATTTACAAATTATTTGAAATCCTATGATTTATTTTTTAGTACATTAAATTACCGCTTATTAATTTCCCCATCCTACTTCTACCACTTAAACAGTTTTGCATAAAACTTTAAACTGCCATTAATTCCCACAGCATGACAACGATTTTCCGTTTACTGCTTTATATATGCTTCACACACAAAAAATTAAAATTCAATTAATTCGACAAACAATAGCATAACCTATACAAGCAAACACATGTATACATACATACACACACACACACACACTAACAAACATAGCCATGAATTAAGTTAGTGTTGCTGTTGGTGTGACACGCTATGTCATGTGTGTATCATGCAGAGTTTTTGAGGTTATGAGGTAAAGTAGCATAAAATCTATTTCATAGATTGTCGATATGGCTACAATATACCTCTCCTCACTTTCCCTCAGCCCTGCATCTCAATCTCCCCCATTGGTTAGCACGTTACGTCTATCTGCATTTGGAAAACCATTAAATATCGGTTTTTTGTTGTTGCTGCTTTTGTTTTGCCTACACATGTAATGCTCTATAATCGTTTTATGTAGCCCACACACACTCACGATTACATACACATATTTATATGTATGTATGTATATAATATACTTTAGTGGCATTATAAATAAATGTATGTCTATAAATATATATAGAGAGGGGAATTTTATTTAGTATAGGGCTGGTCATTCTCTTTCTCGTACCATCACGACTACCCACTGAAAAAATTATTCATTTACTGAATATGCAGATTTATTGGTCACGGTATTAATGACATGTCATAAAAATTTATGTTGTCAGGTTGGATCTAACAAAAAAATGGCACATATTGTAGTTATAGTCTATCAGGCGTGGAAGAGAGTCACCAGAATTTTTATGAAGTTTTTCAGTGATTGGAATAGAATATAAAAATTAGGAATGAAATTTAGAGAAATTGTTTCAATTAAAAAAATACAAATATTTTTTCATCTTTAACCAAAATTTTAAGCAAAATTTTCCACTAGACATGCGAAGTACTTTGCAGTTATTTTTAGAATATTTTCTCTAGAATCCAATATCGAAAATTCCATGCAAATTGCTGGAAAACTTTAGAAGTTATGGGTCATTTTCTAAAGATACCCAGGAATTAAAAATAGTCATACGCACCCAAGTTCCAAAACAAATATTTTTATTTTGTGGCATAATTGTAGGACTTTTTCGGTTTTTAATGAGCACGTATGATAAAGTAGGAGCTTATCTTTCAGTAGGAATCAATTTGTTTGAAGTTTATTAAAGTTAAAGTACCAGAAAACATTCAAATCTAAAAGTATTTTTTTTTAATTTTATCGGAAAAACCAATACACCAATAAGGCGTGGATTCTTGAAGAAGAATATTTTTCCGGGCAACAATAAGGCGTGGATTCTTAAAGAAGAATATTTTTCCGGGCAACAATAAGGCGTGGATTCTTAAAGAAGAATATTTTTCCGGGCAACAATAAGGCGTGGATTCTTAAAGAAGAATATTTTTCCGGGAAAAAACAAAAAATTTTTCTAGGACACCAATAAGGCTTGGGTTTTTAAACAATATTTTTTTCTGGGATACCAATAATGCGTGGACGTTTGAATTAGAATATTTTAGGACACCAATAAGGCGTGGACTTTTGAAGTAGAATGTTGTATGACTCCAAAAAGTCTTAAATTCCTCCAACTTTCAACATTTTCTTGGCAATTTAAATTTCAGAATCTAGAGAAAATTAGCCCATTATTGCATTTGAGATCCTATAGATGTTGGACCCATTTATAAACAATAATTTTTTTTTAAAGTCTAGTGGAAGTTTTTTACAGTCCTGCAAAAAAAATCAGAAAAAAATTCTTAGGGTTTTCAGATACTTTAAAATTTAGAAAGCGGTTAAAATGTTATTCCCAATAAAAGCTCAGACCCAGCTATGTCATCCTTGCCCACTAAATTTCCTAAAAAAATAGAACTTCCCCAAAATATAAATATTTTATATTTAGTCCTAGGGTGCGTATGACTATTTTTAATTCCTGGGTATATTTGGGAAAGTGGTCATAACTTTTGGAGTTTTCATGCGATTTCCTTGGAAATTTCAATTTCTAAATCGAGAGAAATTGAGCAAAACGTAAGCATCAACAGCTTTTAATGTCCAGAGAAAGAAATTGCTTTAAAACCTTAAGTAGCCAAAGAATAATAATTTTTGGAAAGTTTCTTCCTTATTTTTTTCCTTCACATAGTTTTTCGGCCGATTTTTTCTTTATTTTATGTAAACAAATTTACAAATACTTTTCTATAAATAAATAATGTAAAGTGAAAAATTTATTTTTTTAATCCCACAAAAATAGAAATAATTTTTTCTCTTATAAAAATCCACAACATTTAAATTCTTCCCCCAAAAATAAGTATTTTCTTTTTTGGTACTTGGGTGCGTATGATTATTTTAATTTCCTGAGTATCTGCAGTAAAATGGCCATAACTTTCTGAGTTCTGAAGCTAACTCCTTGGGAATTTCAATTTCTGAATCTAGAAAAGTTTAGCAATACACAAATATAAACATCTTTTATGGTGTGGAGGAAAAATGTGGTTTAAATCCTCCGAAAAATATGTTTTTACTATTATTTTGTACATTTTTTATATTTGGTTTTTTTTTTTGGAAAGGTTCCATAACTTTTAAAGTTTTCAAACGATTTCCTGTTGAATTTTAGTTTCTGAAGCTTCAGAAGTTAATTTTTTTTTAAGTAGGAAATGTTGAAAAAGTCTAGTGTAAATTAAATTTTTTAAATTCCGTAAAATGTAAAAATAGATGTTTTTTTTTTAGAAATATGTATATTTTTTCAAGCATTTCTTATACTTATCATAAAAATGACTTTAATTATGTTCCTACTAAAAGTTAAGGTTCTCCTATGACATAGTTGCTCATTAAATCCCCAAAAAATTTAAATTTTGCCCCAAATATAAAGATTTTATTTTTTCGGTACTGGGTGCGTATGACTATTTTTAATTCTCGGTTATGTTTAGAAAAATTGCCATAACTTAGAGGGTTTTGAAGCGATTTTCTTGCGAGTTTCAATTTCTGAATATAGAGAAATTAAGCAAACCACAGGCATCAAATTTTAATTTGAGTTTGCCCATAAAAATTCCGGAAACAAAAAAATATTTCTTTAAAAAAATTCTGTAAAATATAAAAATATATTTTCAGGCATTTTTTTATCCCTTATTATATAAAAAAAAATTACTAAAGGTTTGTTCCTACTAAAAGCTTATGTTCTGCTATGACATAGTTGCTCATTTATATTCCAAAAAAGTTTAATTTTTCCCCAAAATATAAATATTTTATTTTTTGGGTCCAGGGTGCGTATGACTATTTTTAATTCCCGGGTATGTTTAGAAAAATTACTATAACTCTGAGAGTTTTGAAGCGATTTTCTTGCGAGTTTCAATTTCTGAATCTAGAGAAATTAAGCAAAACACATGCACCAAGAAATTTTAAGGTCTGGAGGAAAAATCGCCTGTAAAAACTCCGGAAACTAAAACATATTTCTTTAACAAATTCAGTAAAACATAAAAATATATTTTGTCAGGCATTTTTTATCCCTTATTATAGAAAAAATGACTAAAAGTTTATTCCTACTAAAAGTTTAGGTTCTGCTATGACAGAGTTGCTCATTTAAATCGCAAAAAATTGAAAATTTCTCCAAATATAAATATTTTATATTTTTCGTACTGGGGTGCGTATGACTATTATTAATTCCTGGGTATGTTTAGAAAAATTGCTATAAATTTGAGAGTTTTGAAGCGATTTTCTTGCAAGTTTCAGTTTCTGAATATAGAGATTTTAAGCAAAACACATGCATCAAGAAATTTTAAGGTCTGGAGGAAAAAATCGCCAGTAAAACCCCCTGAAACTAAGAAATATATTTTTCTAAATTTCTTGTTTTACCTTTTCCAAGTTTTTTACTGATTTTTTAGTGGATTTTTATGTTTATTTTTTATATGGAACTATAATTTTATTATTATTCGTAAAAAAATAATAAACTCTTAAATACTTACAGTGTTTACTTTTCTCCGCTGCGACTTGATGATGTGCCGTCTGTGCCAAAATGCCGCACAACATTAGAAACATTAAAAACGTTTTGCGGGAAATTGACATTTGATGATGGCTGGAATGGCCGCAGATTTTATTAAACTTGGCCACAAATGTGGCAGCTGTTGCAGTTAGGAAGTAACAAAAATGATGCAACAGTAACAAAACGCGGAGAAATGCTGCTGGTTTTTCTCGAACCTTAAACGTTGAAGCTGCCCCAGATGCTATTGTTTTGCAGGCTTTCGAATTGGGATAGGTTAAAATATTCTTTAAATAAAATTTAATATTTTTTAAATGGCAGTTATTGTTGTTGTTCGTGTTCGTGTTGCTGTGGTTATTTTCATGGCTAAAAGTGTTCATGTTCAGATTCGGATTCGTGTTGCTGCTCCGCATGTCTTCACAAACAACTTGCCCATAGTTATGCCCATCATTATCAATTGCCGAGTTTTGGGCTCTACTCCTGACCTCCTCAGCTCCTTCGCCCCCTTTGGCCATGACTTTTGGTTTATGGCCCTGGCCGTTGTTATGGGCATCTTGCAGCAGCAACAACGACGACGACGAGTCGTTACAATTAAATTCAAGTATTTTGTCCGGTGGCCCCGGGCCACATGATGTTGGCTGCAACATATTTCTTATGTTTGTATTTTGCTGGCCTCTCTCTCTCTCTGCCCCGTCACCGATTCTTCTCCTTCTGCTTTGTTCTTTCTTCACTTGCTTTTGTAACGGTTATGTTTCGTGGACTTGTGCTGCGGCAGGGCAAGTTTCACCGTCATTGTTTAGCAATTAAACATAATTTTCACAAAAATGTATCTCCTCTAAGTGTGCCCCGAGGTAATTACGGGCTTTTAATTGAATTTTTGTTCTGGTTGCCTTTGTTGTTGGGGCAAAAGATTTTTTCTGAGATAGCTGGAGAGAAAAGAAAGCAAAGAAGAAAACATAAACAAAATTAATAATGTTTAAAGATAATATTTGATAACATAAAAAAGCAGGGCGGTGGTGGTGCTGGTAATAAATCACACGACGATGTCTATCAGAAAAATAATTGATAAAGTTTTGCAATAACGATGTCCCATACAAAGATTAAATTGGAGTATAACAGGTTTATATTTATAATGAAAGAACTCAAAAATAATAAAACTCATTGAAAAATAATAAAAATGGAATTTTTTCCAGTAGTATAACAGTTTAGCGGAACTGTTATACCAGTATAACAGTTTGAGAAAACTGTTATACTGGCGAAAAAGTTCTAAAACAATGAAATCCGTAATATTTTGTAATAATTTTGCTAAAAAAATATTTTAGTATGATATAACAGTTTTCTTGCTATGTATAACAGTTTATATAGGTACCAAAAACTTCAAATTTTTTTGAAATTTAAGGAAAATTTCATTAAAATGCTCTAAAGGTTCATATAAAGATTTTTTTACCACCGTTTAACAGCTTAAGAAAACTTGTATACCAGTATAACAGTTACAAAAATGTGTGAAGGACCCCTAAAAAGTTGGTTTAAAAAATCCACGCCTATGGCAGGACCCTTACAAATATCCTTTAAAAAATCCACGCCTATGGAAGGACCCTTACAAATATCCTTTAAAAAATCCACGCCTATGGAAGGACCCTTAAAAATATTTTTTAAAAAATCCACGCCTATGGAAGGACCCTTAAAAATATTTTTTTAAAAAATCCACGCCTATGGAAGGACCCTTAAAAAGTTGTTTAAAAAAATCCACGCCTATGGAAGGACCCTTAAAAATATTTTTTAAAAAATCCACGCCTATGGAAGGACCCTTAAAAATATTTTTTAAAAAATCCACGCCTATGGAAGGACCCTTACAAATATCCTTTAAAAAATCCACGCCTATGGAAGGACCCTTAAAAATATTTTTTAAAAAATCCACGCCTATGGAAGGACCCTTAAAAATATATTTTTTTAAAAAATGCACGCCTATGGAAGGACCGTTAAAAATATTTTTTAAAAAATCCACGCCTATGGAAGGACCCTTAAAAATATTTTTTTAAAAAATCCACGCCTATGGAAGGACCCTTAAAAATATTTTTTTTAAAAAATCCACGCCTATGGAAGGACCCTTAAAAATATTTTTTAAAAAATCCACGCCTATGGAAGGACCCTTAAAAATATTTTTTAAAAAATCCACGCCTATGGAAGGATCCTTAAAAATATTTTTTAAAAAATCCACGCCTATGGCAGGACCCTTAAAAAGTTGTTTAAAAAAATCCACGCCTATGGCAGGACCCTTAAAAAGTTGTTTAAAAAAATCCACGCCTATGGCAGGACCCTTAAAAAGTTGTTTAAAAAAATCCACGCCTATGGAAGGACCCTTAAAAATATTTTTTAAAAAATCCAAAAAAAAATTTTTTTAAATTTTAAATCAAAATCCGATTTCCCCCTCACCACCCCCTCAAATTGAAAAATTCTTAATACTTCTTCGCCCTGCTCAACAAAAAATTGACATCCAGTTTCAAAATCAAATTAGACAGTGACAAGCATGATTTAGCAATTATTTGCCTTAAGGGTGTATGCAACAACAACAACAACACCAACGATGACAAAAAATGACACCAACAAACTGACACATGCACATATTATGTTACAAGGGAAAAAATGTCACCAACACACACACACAGAAAAGACGAAGCATATGAGAAAGAGAACTGTGCGAAGTGTTAAAGTTCATTAAATCGGGCGCCATTAACCACAAGCATTTGACATCAATTCCAAAGATTCCAAGCAATGGAGGGCAATACAAAGTCTTGTAATTGAAAATTTTCATTTTCAGAAAATTCGAAAATATTTTCCAAAACTTCTGGGTTACAACCCTCGTATAGGTTCCATGGGCAGCAGTGCAACAAATCTATAGACTTGCCAGGGTGATAATTGAAAATCTATGACAAGCAACATTTGCACAACACTCATATGGTCACAGTGTGTACGTATGTGTGTGTGTATATCTGAGTGTGTATTGGTCAGTCTGTCAGTCATTTGTGTGTGGGTGTGTGCTTATGCATGTCTCCCAAACTTGTTGATGTTTGCAGAAATCTAATGAAAAATCAATTAAAACAAAATTTCCGAACAACAAAATTTTTGCATTTTGATTTTGACCAACACAGACCACATCATAGATCACACATTAGCATGAGTGTATGAGGTAGAGAGAGAGGAGGTGAGAGAGGAAATCGAAAATTACATAGTTGGAATTTAAGGGGACATTAAAGGGAGGGGAGGATGGAAAGAGATACAGCACTATAATCAAGAATTTGGTTAATTTGGTACTTATTTGCATTGGGTGACAATTTCTCCCCTTGTGAATGGTTTTAGGGGAGGGGTGTAAAGGGGGAAAATATTCTGCAGAGAATTTGACTATGGGTCATGGAACAAATGGAATCAGTAGCTATACAATTTATATGCGGAATATCGACAGAAATATTTTGAATATTTTTGATTTTAACTAATTCTATACTCTTTTGGTGTGAGGGCCATTAGAGCCTCACCAACTTATTTTAGGGGGAAGGTATTAAGAGAAAAAGTATTCTACATCAAATTTCACTGCAGGTCACCGAACAAATAAAATCCGTAGCTATAGTATTTATATGTGAAATATTTAATAAAAGTTTAAAAATATTTTCCGTTTTTGGTAATTTTGCCATTTTTGTTACTTTTTAGGTTCGGAGGTCATATCACCATCAGTTCGTTATCTTAGGGAAAAGTTTTCAAAGGGATAATAATTCTAGATCAAATTTTACTATGGGTCGCCGAACAATCGAAATCTCTAGCTATCATTTTTATCAACGAAGTATCCACAACAATTTGGGATAATGGTTCATGAATTGGAATTTGGATTTATATTTTGAAGTATTTTGATTTTGAGGCAATATCGACCTCATTAATACATTCTAGGGGGGAGGTATAAAGGGAGAAATTAATCTATATAAAATTTCACCAAGGGTCGCCGAATAAACAAAATCCGTATCTACACTATTTTATAAGTGAACTATTTAACAAAACTTTAAAAATATATTCAAAATTTGTTAATTTTGCCATTTTTTATTTTGTCTAAGTTCTTACATTTTGACTTGGAGTCAATTTCTCCCACATAACTTTAATTTAGGGGGGAGGTATAAGAGGCATAATTATTCTACATCGAATTTCACTGTGGGTCACTGAACAAACGAAATCTATAATCTATAACAATATAAGACACATAACCTGGAATATGCATTTTATGCCATTTTTAGACGTCTTTTGAGGTAGTGACAATTTCTCCCTTCATACTTGGAATTAGGGGAGAGGTATCTATGGAAAAAATAATCTACACCGAATTTCACTATCGGTCATCGAACAAACGAAATTTGTAGGAATAATATTTATCGGTGTACTATCTGTTGAAAATTTGAAATACATCGACAAAAATTTGTAAATTGGGATATTTTATACATCTGTTGATTTGGGGGCAATTTCTCCCTCACAACTTCATTGTAGGGGAGATGAAGTAAAGGAGGGAATATTCTAGAGTAAAATTCACGATAGGCCTCGAAACAAACGAAATCGATAGCTATAATATTTAATTGTAAAATATCTATAGCAATATGTTCAGAAATGACTATATGGGCAAAATGTGTATTTTTTTTGGTTTGGAGGTCATATCTGCCCTACAACTTGACTATAGGGGTGCGATACCAAGAACCAAAGTATTCTGCATCGAATTTCACTATAGGTCACCGAACAACCGAAATTTGTAGGTTTAAAATTTATGGGTGAAATATCAACTGAAAATTGTGATATATCGATAAGAATTGGTAAATTGAGATATTTAACACTTCAGTTAATTTGGGGACACTTTCTCCTTCACAACATCAATTTAAGCGAGGGGAAGTAAAGGATGAAATATACTACATCAAATTTCACGATCGGTCACCGAACAAACCAACTCTGTAGCTGTAATATTTACCTAAGAAATACCTGCCGCAATATGGAATATATGAACCAAAATGTGTATATTAAACTATTATATACTTATATTTATTTGGGGACAATTTCTCCCTCACAACTTCACTTTAGGGGAGAGGAAGTAGAGGCGCAATTATTCTACATCGAATTTCACTATAGGTCACCGAACAAACAAAATCTGTAGCTATAATATTTACCTGCGAAATATCTGCCATAATTTGGAATATATGAAAAAAAATGTGTATATTGGACAATTGTAGGCTTCTATTTAAATGGTGACAATTCCTTCCCCTTAACTTCACTTTAGGGGGAAGGAAGCAAAGGAAGAAATATTCTAGATCGAATTACATGATTGGTCGCCGAAGAAACGAAATCTGTGGCGGGAATATTTTCAGGTTAAATATCTTCAGCAATTTGAAATATATGAACGAAAATGTGCATATTGAGCTATTTCATACCTCTATGTATTTGGTGACAATTTCTTCCCCTCAAACTCATTTTAGGGGAAAGGAAGCAGAGAAAGATATATTCTACATCGAATTTCGCCATAGGTCACCGAGCAATAGAAAAGTATAGCTATAATATTTATTGGTGCAATATATGCTGCAATATAAAGTATATAATCATGAATATGTAAATTGGATTATATTATACTTTTATTGATTAGGTGCCAATTTCTTCCCCACAACAACACTTAAGGGGAGAGTGAGTAAAGGATAAACTATTTTACGTCAAATTTCACTATAAGTCACCGAACACTCGAAGTCGGTAGATCGAATATTTATAAGTGAAATATATACAACAATTAAGGATGCCTTCCGTAGATTTTGCATTTTAAACAATTTTATGACTTTTTCCGTTTGGTGTCAATTTTCCCCCCATTACTTCACTTTTGGGGGGAGTGGTGAATGAAAAATTTACTCTACATCGAATTTCACTGTAGGTCGCGGAACAATAGAAGTCGGTATATCGAATATTTATTTGTGAAAAATTAGCTGAGATATGGTATATTTTTGTATATTGAAAAATTCTACACTTTTTTTCAATTGGTGACAATATTTCCCTAATACTTCACATTAGGGGAGAGGTGTAAAGGAGAAAAATAATCTACTTCGAATTTTACTATAGATAACCAAACAGCCCAAATCGATGGATCGAATATTTATCAGTGAAATATATACAACAATTAAGGATACCTTACCTAGATTTTGCATTTAAGGCAATTTTATGACTTTTTCCATTTCGTGTCAATTTCTCCCCCTCAACTTCACTTTAGGGGGGAGGAGAAAAGGAAAAACATATTCTACATGGAATTTCACTGTATGTCACCGAACACTCGAAGTCGGTAGATCAAATATTTAATTGTGAAAAATTATCAGAGATTTGGTATTGTAAAATTCTACACCCTTTTCAGTTGGTGACAATATCTCCTCCAAAACTTCACTTTAGAGGAGGGGTATCAAGGGAAAAAATAATCTACATCGAATTTCATTAAAGGTCACCGAAGAATTTAAATCGATAGCTATAATATTTATCAGGGAAATATATTAAACGATTTGTTATATATTATTAAGATTTTTCATTGAAGGCTTTTTTCTGAGTCTTTTATTAAGGGGGACAATTTCTCCCCCAAAACTTTAATTTAGGGGAGGGATGCCAATGGAAAAAATATTCTACATCAAATTCTACTATTGGTCCCCGAGCAATCAAAATTTGTAGCTTTAACATTTATCTGTGAAAAATCAGCGAAGATTTGGTATATTTGTTTAAATTGAACAATTCCACGCCATTTTCAATTAGTAACAATATCTCCCCCTCAGCTTCACTTTAAGGAAAGGGCGTCAGGGGAAAAAATATTCTTCATCGAATTTCATTATAGGTCACCGAACATCCGAAACTTGTAGATATAATATTTATTAATTAAATATTGTTACCATTTCACATATAAAAAGAAATCATTATAAATTTAATTGATCATTTTTATCTCCCGGTCACTTCGACTAATCTATGTACGGTGACCTCTCACGCCAGTTTGTTTTTTATTTTGCTGATTTTATTTTATTACTTTGTTGTTGTTTTTGTTATTCTTTTGAAAATCCATTATTGACATCTGTACGAACAAAATTTATTGGCCATAATTGCTCATATAACCATAATTCGTAAAACAATTTTGAGGTTAAAATATCATTGCCAATTGATTTGTGTTGTTATTGTTGTTGCTTTTTCGGTTTCCAATATTTGAGTTAATCAAAATAAATTGAAAAGGAATGAGAGATAGCAGAGGAAAAAAATAATTTTTGCAAAAGCCAAAACAAAAAAATTTGTTTAATCAGCAAAAATAATTTGTTGTGTCAACCAAATAACCCCTCTTCCACAAAAAGAATACAACAACTCATATTGTCATTATGACAGGGGGAGAGGGGGGTAGAGAGAGGACAAGAAACGAAATTTGAATTTTTGTTATGGCGGATATTGCCGATGATGATTATTGTTGTTGGTGTTGTGTTATGTTGTTGCAAGGACAATGCTGATGATGGCAAAACAGGATTTGAAGCTATAACGAGGTGATTATTTATTTGTTATCTCTCTCTCTCACTCACACACACATACACTCTTTCCTTCCAGATCATGTAATGCGACTGCGGTGGTGGACATGTGTATTTAATGTCTGCCTGAAAATTTGTATATTTTTTTGGGAAAATAAATGTTGCAAAAGGATAACAAATTTCCTCTACAAAAAAAATTGTCCTTATAAAGGACAAATATTAAAAATTGGTGATTTTTTTCTGATTTGTTTCCTTGTTAGCTTTTTAGTAACTGTTGTTTTTTGTCCTAAGCTTTAAGTCATCATCACCACCACCATCGCCACTTCAATACAATAAACACATAATGGCCATTGACCTGCTATCCTTCTGCCAGGCACTTGCCACTTAACGGATTTTGTCATTCAATCTTTTCCGTTTTTTTTTTTTTTTTGTTTCTGTTTTTCTTCTTCTCTTTACTTGACACAAAAACCCTATTAATCGTTTGTGAAGGATATCAAAAAGATGCCAATGAGAATGATGGTGATGATGACGACGAAGAAGAGGACGACGATGGACCTGATTTTTTATTTCTGTTGTTATTTTAACAGCCTTTATTGAGCTCGGGCTTTAAATTTCTGCTGCTGCTCTTTGGACTTTCTTTCATTTTCTACGAAGCTTTCATTTTTTATTATAGAGAGAGGAGGAGAGAGATGGCAATAAAAAAGACAGCGAAATGAATATATATGAGAGGTGTTTCTTATAGATGACGATGTTGTTGTTGTTTTTTTGTTCATTCTAAAAATTAAATTAAAATTGCAGCTGTTAAGCTGCTTATCTTTTTAGAGGAAGAAAAAAATGGTTGTCATTTTTTATTGTTGCTTTTTTGCTCCTTCTTCTTACTTTCTTTGGGAGCAATGATCTATGTTTTGCTGTTTTTTTTTGTATTTTTGAGTACTTCGTAGTTGGCTATTTCGGGATGAAAATTGTGAAAAAGAAATAAAGGAATATTAACAATGACGTTTTACTACAGCCAGGAGAAAAATATGAGGCATTTTAAAATTAAAAATTGTAAAAATATATATTTATATATAACGTCTAGAACTTTCTGGAACTTGATTAATACTAAAATCGGATGTTGAATATTTTTCTCTTTGACTTCCCTCCTCTTAAATGAAGAACTGAGGACAAATTGACCCCACGAAGCAGTGAAGGGCAAAATTAGTCAAAATAAAAACGAAGGAGCATTTTGTTATGTAGATTTCACATCTAAATATTATAGTTAGATGTTTTAGTTGTTCGGCAACCTATAATGAATTTTTATGTAGAATTTATCTTCCCTTGACTTCACTCCCCCAAAATGAAGTGTAGGGGGAGTTATAGACATTAAATGAGGATCACTTTAAATTTGTGAAAAATAAAAATTCTTCTTCATATATATCAAATTTCTGAAGACATTTCACATATAAATATTACAGCTACCGATTTCGTTTGTTCGGTGTCCTATAGTGAATTCCGATGTAGAATACTTTTTGCCTTAACACTGCTCTCCTAAAATGATTTTGTGAGGGAGAAATTGTCACAATATGAAAACTACTTTAAAATGGCTCCCATTAAAAATCCACATTCATATATTCCAAATTGCTGCAGATATTTCTCTCATAAATATTGGAGCTACCGATTACATTTGTTCGGTGGCCGAAAATGAAATTTGATATAGAATATATCTTACCTTGACTTCACTCGCCTAAAATGATGTGTAGGGGGAGTTATAGACATTAAATCAGGAACCCTTTAAATTTATACAAAATAAATATTCCTGTTCATGTATATTAAATTTCTGAAGACATTTTACATATAAATGTTACAGCTACCGATTTTGCATGTTCGGTGACCTATAACGGATTTTGATATAGAATATTTTTCCCTTAACACCCCTCCCCTAAAATAATGTAGAAAGGGAGAAATTGTCACCATATCACGACTACTTCGAAATTGTCCAAATTAAAATTGTACGTTCGTATATTCCAAATTGCTGCAGATATTTCTCTGATAAATATTCGAACTACCGATTTCATTTATTCGATGACTTATAGTGAAATTTGATGTAGAATATTTTTCCTTTGATATTTCGCCCCCAAAATAAGGTCCTAGGCGAAGAAATGTCACCAAATCGAAAACCTCATAAAATTGCCTAAAATACAAAATATATGTAAGGTATCCGTAAATGTTTCATATATTTCACTGATAAATATTCGATCTACCGATTTCATGTGTTCGGTAACCCATAGTGAATTTCGATGTAGAATATTTCTTCCCTTAACATCCTCCCATTAAATTAAGTAGTAAGGTAGAAATTGTCACAATATGAAAACATCTTTTAAATGGCTCCAATTAAAAATCTACGTTCGTATATTCCAAATTGCTGCAGTTATTTCTCTAATAAATATTAGTTCTACCGATTTGATTTGTTCGGTAATCTATAGCGAAATTTGATGTAGAATATTTCTTCCCTTAATAACTCTCCCCTAAAAGTAAGTAGTACGGTAGAAATTGTCACAATATGAAAACTTCTTTTAAATAACCAAAATTAAAAATACTTGTCCGTGTATTACAAATTGCTGTAAATATTTCATAGATAAATATTATAGCTATCGATTTCGTTTGTTCGGTAACCTATAATGAATTTCGATGTAGAATATTTTTTCCTTTCCTAAAATTCAGTAGTAAGGTAGAAATTGTCACAATATGAAAACTTTTTTAAAATGACTCCAATTAAAAATCCACGTTCATATATTCCAAATTGATGCATACACTTCACAGATAAATATTAGAGCTACCGATATCGTTTGTTCGATGAAATTTGGTGTAGAATATTTTTTCCCTTTACACCTCTCCCCTACAACGAAGTATTATGGCAGAGATTGTTATGGAGTTGAAACTACCGTAAAATTACCCAACATAAAAATTCTTTCTCCTGTATACCATATTGATGTTGATATTTAACAGATAATTATTAGAGCTACCGATTTCGTTTCTTCGGTAACCTATAGTGAAATTTGATGTAGAATGTTTTTCTCATTGTCATCTTTCACCAAAAATGAACCGCAGAGGGAGATTTTAACACCCAATTCCATAATTGCCAAATTTAGCAAAAATATCGATTTTCTAATATATTTCTGTAGATATTTCTCAGATAAATATCATATCTGCAGAATTCGATTGTTCGGTTACCTTTAGTGAAATTTGGTGTAGAATATTTCTTCCCTTGAAATCCCTCCCCTAAAGTGAAGTTTGGATAAAGAAATTATCACAATATTAAAACTACATAAAAATTGCCTATATTAAAAATGCACGTTCGTATCAGCAAAATCGATACATATGTTTCACATATAAATATTATAGCTACAGATTAAGATTGTTCGGCGACCTATAGTGAATTTTGACGTAGAATATTTTTTTCTTGTATACCAGACCCCTAAAGTGAAATACAGGGGGAGAAATTGCCACCAAATCCAAAGACATATAAAATCACCTAAAATAAAAAATCTTAATAATATAAACCAAATTGTTGTAAATATTTCTTCTATAAATATTATAGCTACAGATTTCGATTGTTCGGTAACCTATACTGAAATTTGACATAGAAAATTTTATCCTTTGCTTTCTCCCACCTATAGTGAAGTTGAGTGGGAGAAATTGTTACCAAATGACTAGAAGTATGTAATAACCCAATATACCCATACTGGTTCATTTATTCCACATTGTGAATTATATTTCACAGGGAAATTTTCCAGCTACAGATGCTATTTGTTCGGTGACTTATAGTGAAATTTTATGTAGAATAATTTTTTCTTTAATAATTTTTTTCTAAGTGGAATTTTTAATGGAAAAATTGACACGAATTAAAAAAATTAAAAAAAAAAATTATCCCAAAATAAAATGTTTCCTTCGATACAACAAATTGTTATAGATATATTCGCATATAAATGTTAATGCTAGAGATTCCATGCGAGTATATTAAATGACTAATATTGAAATTAAATTTCGAATATATTTTCCATTGACACCCACCACAAAAAAATCAAGTTTAGTTAAAAAAATGTTGCCTCTTTTGAAAATACCAAAATTATTTTCTATTATAAAGCCATATTCTTTAAGTGCTGCAATTTCCTTTATATATTTTTTATATTTTTTTCTTCTTCTTTTTTTCCTCTAAATTCCATTCCAATCTATCATTTAATTTTTTTTCATTTTATTTTATTTCTATTTTTTAATTATGAAAGCAGGGTCGTTGGGGGAAAATAAACGATTTCTGCTGGAAATGACAATGCACTAGAACGTTAATTGCATTCTACAATTTTTTATTCTGTTTATTATTAACCTCCCCCTTTGGGGCTATACAATTACAAAGTACTCAGAAACACATACACTACACATATACACACACTAAAATGCAACTCCAACAACAATACCAAATTTCAATTAAAATTAACTGCAAAGCAATATTGAAAAAAAAGAAACGACGACTACAAAAAAAAAACGAAATCCCTTTTATTCAACACGCTACTTGCAAGGACTAAAGCTTACTTCACTTCAGATCCCAATACAATGCCTTTATCCTTTGAGTGTGGTGTTCTATATTTAGAATTTCATAGGTATTTAACTACCAGTAGTAGTCGCGGTCGCCTTACATATATAAATAAAAGGGAGTCGAACACAATCACTGCCTACCTCAATCCCTCTCTCTATCGCACTATCACTCTCTCGCTCCTACTTCCACTCCAATATTCATTATATTAACGTGCAACTTTTACAGGATAAACGTAGCGCGTCCTGGATGAATGGTTAGCAATAACAAGAACAACAACAACAACGACAGCAACAACTACACCAGCCATTACAACAATGCCATCAATATTGAGTCCAGTAACTTAACTGTTAAAAATAATAAATTTTAAAATAGTAGTACTTTCAAGTGGCGGGAGAGAGGGTGGAAAGGGAAGGAAGAGAGATTGGGAGGGAGGGGGAATGGAGGAAAAAGGAAAAGGAGAAAATGGGGAATATTGTAGTAAAGGAAGTATAAGTGCAAGTGCTTTATTTGTGAGCCCTTTTAACTCGTTTTGTGAGTTGCATACACTCGAAGGAAAAAATTAGTAAATTTATGGACCATAAGCAATTTTAAGATTTTTTTTTGGAAAATTATCTGAAAATATAGAGGACCATAGTTAATGAAAAAATTGTTCGCCATAGGTCTCCCAACAAAAGAAGTGGGTAAATGTGATAAAAAAAGTCATAGATATTAGTAAAAGAAATATAATGATACATATTTATAGTTAGTTTCCAATTGGGGCCCATTTCTCCATTAGAAGTTCATTTTAGATTAGTACTTCCAATGAGAAAAATATTCTTCATCAAATTCCACTATGGGTCACCGAGCAAAAGAAATTTGTATATGCGATATATTTGTGGATAAAATCAGATCAATTGTAGCCGTAAAAACGCAAAAAAATTTATATTCATTAATTTCGAATCTATGCCAATAACTTCATTACTAATTCATTTTTGGGGATAGCTGTTAAAGAAAAAAATATTCTCCATCGAATTTTACTATGTATCTCTAAACTATATATGATATATATCAGGAGAATATCGGTTCCAATTTTCATATATAAACAAAAAAATATACATTTTTAGTTTTTGAGACGATTTTCGAATCTGGGCCAATATTTCTATTATAACTCCATTTTAGCGGATTGGTGTGGAAGAGAAAAATATTCTCCATCGAATTTCACTATGGGTCACTGAAGCAACGAAATATGTTGGTCTGATTTATATCAGTAAAACGATCAGTTGAAATAATGTACATATAAACTGAACAAATATTTTGTATGGTTTTTTACGTTATATTTCGAATTGGGCGCCATATTCGCGTTATGGCTGCATTTTAGATGATTGATGATAAAAAGCAAAATATTCTCCATCGAATTTTACTATATGTCACCGAAAAGGAGATTTGAATATATACGATAGATATCGGGATAATATTAGATTAAATGTGCATATACATATAAAAAGAAAAACAAATATGTTTTGTTTGAGATTAATTTAGAATCGGGCCAATATCTACACAAATACGCCATTCCAGGTGATTGATGGTAAAGAGAAAAATATTCTCCATCAAATTTCACTATAGGTCACGGACGAAAAGAAATCTATATAATTAATATATATCAGGAAAAACATAAGTTCAAAATTACATATATTATATATATTCATGAAAAATTGGTGCCAAATTGGAAATATAAAAAAAAAAACACAAATTTTGAGGTTAATCCATATCGAGCCCATTTAACCCTTAAGAAGTCACTTTAGGTCGTTAGTTTCAATGGATAGAATATTCTACACAACATTCCACTATAAGTCTCCAAATATAAGAATTGTGTAGACCTAATATATATCGTTGAAAAATCAATAACAAATTTGACTACATAAAAAATAGGGCATTTATTTTGAATTTTCTAAATATTTTCACAAAATTGGCGAAATTTTTACCAAAACCTCTTACGAAATTTCGTATAAATGAAAAAAATATTCTGCATAAAATTCTACTATGAGTCACCGAACAGAAATCGGTATATATTATACATATCCATTAAAAATCGGCAGTAATTCGTATACATAAAATCGTATATAAAAATACTAGTTTTTTTTTTTTTTTTTTTGTTAAATCCGTATCGAGCCAATTTGAGCCACGGAGACTCACTTTAGGGCATAAGCTTCAATGGAGAAAACATTCTACACAAAATTTCACTATGAATCTCCAAATATGGAAATATTGTAGACCTAATGTGTACCTATGAAAAATAAATAAAAATGTTGGATATATAACACATAAATTATGTATGGCGTTTATGTAAGATTTTTTGGAATGTTTTCCAATATGGCTCCAAATCTTGAATAAAACTCTACAATAGTGACTTCTTCTCAATTGAGAAAATATTCCCCACAAAATTTCACTATAAGTCACCCAGCACAAGAAATTGGTATCTATAATATATAGCTTTAAAAATCGGTCGTAAATCGAATGCATAAAAATGTTTATAGAAATACTTGTTTTTATGGTTAATTCCGTATCGAGCCAATTTGGAGCATGGGGACTCACTTTAGCGCAAAATCATTAATGGAGAAAATATTCTACACAAAATTTCACTACCAGTCTCCAAATATAGAAATTTTGTAGACCTAATAAATATCGGAGAAAAATAAATAACAATGTTAGATTTATAACATCTAAATTATTTAAGGCGTTTATGTATGATTTTTTCGAATATTTTCCGAAATGTGCCCAAATCCGGAATAAAACTCCGCAATAGTGACTTCTACTCAATGGAGAAAATATTCTCCACAAAATTTCACTATAAGTCACCGAACAATAGAAGTCGGTAACTATAATATATAGCTTTAAAAATCGGAAGTAAATCGAATGCATAAAAATGTTTAAAAAAATACTCGTTTTTAGGGTTAATTCCGTATCGAGCCAATTTGACTCATGGGGACTCACTTTAGGACAAAAGTATTAATGGAGAAAATATTCTACATAATATTTCACTACCAGTCTCCAAATATTGAAATTTTGTAGACCTAATATATACCTATGAAAAATAAATAACAGTGTTAGATATATAACATCTAAATTATTTAAGGCGTGTGTGTACTATTTTTTCGAATATTTTCCGAAATGTGCCCAAATCCGGAATTGAACTTCACAATAGTGACTTCTACTCAATGGAGAAAATATTCTCCACAAAATTTCACTATAAGTCTCCGAACAATAGAAGCCGGTACCTATAGTATATAGCTATTAAAGATCGACAGCAATTCAGATAAATAAAATCGTATATAAAAATATTTGTTACTGAGGTTAATTTCGAATCGAGCCAAATTGACCCATGGGGACTCACTTTAGGGCAAAATCATTAATGGAGAAAACAATCTACACAAAATTTCACTACCAGTCTCCAAATATAGAAATTTTGTAGACCTAATCTATACCAATGAAAAATCAGTAACATTTTTGCCTATATAATTTATAAATTCTAAATAGGCATTTAATTATGACTTCTTCGAATATTTTCCGAAATCTGCTCAAATCCGGATTAAAACTCCGCAATAGTGACTTCTACTAAATGGAAAAACTATTCTCCACAAAATTTCACTATACGTCACCGAACACAAGAAATCGGTATATATTATACATACCCATTAAAAATCGGTAGTAAATCGAATGCATAACAATGATTATAAAAACACTTGTTTTTAGGATTAATTCCGTATCGAGCCAATTTGGCCCATGGGGACTCACTTTAGGGCAAAATCATTAATGGAGAAAATATTCTACACAAAATTTCACTATAAGTCTCCAAATATGGAAATATTGTAGACCTAATGTATACCTATGAAAAATAAACAACAATGTTGGATATATAGCATATAAAATATATGAAGCGTTTATGTATGTTTTTTCAGAATGTTTTCCAAAAGTGGGTCCAAATCTCGAATAAAACTTCACAATAGTGACTTCATATCAATGGAGAAAATATTCTCCACAAAATTTCACTATGGGTCACTGAACAAAAGAAACCGGTACCTATAATATATATCTATTAAAAATAGATAGTAAATCGGATGCATTGAATTTTTTATAAAAATACTTGTTTTTAGGGTTCATTCCGTATCGAGCCAATTTGACCCATAGGGACTCACTTTAAGGCATACGCTTCAATGGAGAAAATATTCTACACAAAATTTCACTAAGAGTCTGCAAATATAGAAATCTTGTAGACCTAATCGATACCTATGAAAAATAAATAACAATGTTGGATATATATATATATATATATATATATATAAAATATATGAGGCGTTTATGTATGGTCTTTTTAATGTTTTCCAAAAATGGGTCCAAATCTCGAATAAAACTCCACAATAGTGACTTCATCCCAATGGAGAAAATTTTCTCCACAAAATTTCACTTTGATTTACCGGACAAAGGAAACCCGTACCTATAATATATAGCCTTTAAAAATCGGCAGAAATTCAGATAAATACAATCGTATATAAAAATATTTGTTACTGGGGTTAATTTCGTATCGAGCCAATTTGGCCCATGGCCAGTCTCCAAATATAGAAATTTTGTAGACCTAATCTATACCAATGAAAAATCAGTAACATTTTTGCCTATATAATTTATAAATTCTAAATAGGCATTTAATTATGACTTCTTCGAATATTTTCCGAAATCTGCCCAAATCCGGAATAAAACTTCACGATAGTGAATTCTACTAAATGGAAAAACTATTCTCCACAAAATTTCACTCTAAGTCACCGAACAAAAGAACCCGGTATCTATAATATATAGCTTTAAAAATCGGTAGTAAATCGAATGCATAAAAATGTTTATAAAAACACTTGTTTTTATGGCTAATTCCGTATCGAGGAAATTTGGCCCATGGGGACTCACTTTAGGGCAAAATCATTAATGGAGAAAATATTCTACACAAAATTTCACTGTAAGTCTCCAAATATAGAAATTTTGTAGACCTAATGTATACCTATGAAAAATAAAAAACAATTTTGCATATACAATTGATGATTTCTTAAAGGAAATCTTATTCAGCAAAGATTTTTCTTTTTATAAATCTATCCTCCTCTCCCTCCTGATCACCGATTGCCTTCCTAATTGCCTTCGATTTGTGTGTGGCATGTGCGTGTTCTCTATTATTACAATCGTTCCCCCCAATTTTTGTTAAAAACTAAACTCTACTCTCTCCTCGATCTCCTGGGTCCCTCTATACACCCCATTCATAACCCATTTATGTTTTTGTGGCCACTTTGTTTTATGGCCCGAACCCCCCCCCCCCCCCCCCCAAAAAAAAAAAAAAGCGGCAACCAAAAAATTGACTCATAAAAACAACGCTTAAAAAGTTGCTGGGACATGGAGGGGGAAAAGGGGACCAAAAAAAGGAAAATGTTTGGTTTTTTTTTTTTTGGACAGGAAAATGGAATGAAAAATTCAACGATTTTCCGAAACAAAAAAATTAACAACAAAAAATTAGTCGTTGAAATGAATGGCTGGTAGTTGACCAACCAACCCGCCAACCTGGGAATCGGTAGTTCGGTAAAAAATACTCATGGTGGTATTTTCCTGGTGTTGTTGTTGTTTTTTCCCTCCGT
>NW_026888091.1:0-92173 GCF_032173495.1 Musca vetustissima | reverse complement strand
TTTTTAAAATCTACGTCTTAGATTTTATTTAAAAAAATCCACTCCCCACATAACCTTTAAAGAAATTTTCGTAAAAATCTTCACCCTTCATCCTGTAAATAAACTAAATTCCATATAATATTTGTGTTTAAATCATATCTAGACCTCTTTAACCACCTTCCATGCAATCACTACATTCTGTTTCACTTCAAATATTGCCCGGTAATAAATAGTGAATTTTACGACTTTCCTCATTTTTGCTTGGGTAAGAAAAACTGTTGTTCTCTGGACAAATATCGATAAAGTTTTAGCAATAATTTGATTTTCACACAAAACATGTAAACAGCAACAATAACAATAGCAACAAACATAACAACAATTGTGTTGAAGAAAACAACATGTAAAGGCTGTAAGCAGAAAATAAAGTTTTCTACGTCCTGTCATAAAGGAGTTGTGTAGATTGGCAATGTTATCTTTTCAAAATCTAAAAAAGTGTGAAAAACAAAACAATATTCGAAATGACACAATAAACTTGAAACTTTGTTCATACTATAGTTTTTCGTTCGCAAATGTGTATGTGTAAAGTTTTTTTGCAATGAAAACAATAACAACGCATATGAAAAAAATTAAATCTGTTTTTGAGATTTTGACAATTGTTTGAATTCACACGCCATGCCACTTTGCAAGACAGCGAATCCAAAATCAATTTCCAGTTGATATTTGTGTAGTAGCAGCATATTCAAAATGTAGTTTGACTTTTTATGATGTTTTTGTTCAAGATGCTGTGTAATATGGAGTAGTTCCGCATCCTGTTTATGTTGTTTGTTACTTATATTGTAAGTTAATTTCCTTGCATCGTAAATCTGTTATGAAAATATACTTACAACTTCATTACATTGTTAAGTAGATGCATATATAAAGTCTGCGTTACCAATAGGAGTCACATATGTAGGGTTGGGATGAAAATCATCTACATTAGGTGCATTCATTTTCAATATAAAATTGCATAACACAAGAGTTTTATGCACAATTTTCCATTGAGAATAAATGCCTAATTCGTAAACAAGCGTCCTAACTCGATTTCAGTCTACAATTTATATGCGATGTCGAATTCTCCAATGGCTTTTCAAGAAGAAATGTCCAACAACACTTAAAGGGAGTATCCGATTTGATCATAATGTTTCTCCTGAAAAATCTGCCCACTTTTTATAATAAATCCAAAATTTACACATCACTATAAGTTTACTAAACCTATATATTGTCTAAATATGGAATCTATGGGCATATTCCTTTTAGTACTCCCACAAAGGGACACCTTGTTCTGTTTGTAATCCTCATATGAATGCATTTAAAAATCCGAATTGACCCAATTTGAAACTGTGTACATCTAATTTTGAAAATGTGGACATCTGACACGAAACGATTGGAATATCGCATTGGATCCTAACATTGATTATTTTTATTTTTACCTAATCTACTACAAGTCTGATACATTTTCAACTTTATTATCATGAACCATTAAAGTTTAGAAATCGATATTTCTATGTTTCAATTGTACTTCACAGTTTTTTAACCGATCCAGCGTTAGAAAACGTTCGCGATATGATAATGGTAATAATAAACAACACTAACATATGAAGACCCCTAATCATTGTTTAGAATTTCTCTCATATCCGACCTCTTGCGACAATTACATTGATATTCGAATATCGTCTGAACACTTCCGAAAATTATTGGCGTCGTCTTTGATCATAACCGGAACTGTATGTGAAAAATCAATCAGCGCAAAATTATGCCCTCTTGTGTGGTAATTCCAAACAATATTAGAATAGGTAGACCCCTGTAAATATTCATATGAAAACGGCCATGATTGTTTGTCTGTCTGCGATGAAAAATTAATGCCGGATGGCACAAAAAATAAAATTTTACACTCCCTAGACTTCTAAAATATAGATATTTCTTCCATTTAATGGTTTTATGAAGTAACTAAGACTACAAATAGGCATACCTCATACCTCAAGATTTAATATAAGGTTTATATCCAAATTTCGACTGCAGTATTAAAAACTAAGAAGAAGTCATACTACATGTTAAAGTTCGTGATATCTCTGACACTGCTGCTGCCATTCTTGCAGACATTAATAATTAGATTTTCTAGGGTCTACTGAGAATACAAAACAAAGGAACTCGAAAGTGGCATCATCTTATTGTCAAACCAGAAAAAGTCCTCAAAAGAATAGCAACACCATGTCGACACTCCTCTAGTTATTCTTAGGATAACAAGAAGGATAATTCGTACTGTATAGTCAGTAATGTTAGAGTTAGAAAATTATGTGAAGCAAAATAAAAAAAAATCATTGGCCAATAAAATGAGTTTGTGGCAAATGCAATTGAATTGATTATGAGTTCGATGAATGTCAAAGCAATATTGAATATCAAATGAGTTTATTATATTTCATTTTAAAATTAACAAAACCAATAGAAAGTATATTAAGGGTTATGTATGCATGTTTGGTTGAATTTGTATATGATGTGACAAAATAAGAGTAGTACAATAGACGATTAAGGCATCTGTTTCCATACAAGTAGCTATGGGAATATCAAAAATATGAATATGGTGTATAATGGCAATATTTGTCTCTAGCGTATTAACTATGCATCTATCCTTCACACAGTAATAAACTTTGAAATTGAATAAACCTTACCTCAAAATGAATTATCTACACTTATTTGTGAAATATCAGAATTACGTTACAGCACGAACTGTCATGAAACGTGCATTAATGTTCTTTCCAAACAATCCTTTAACATAGACATAGTGTCTATTAAGAAATGACATCAGTTTTTGACTTGCAAGTTGCAACGATAGAGCTAGACCCAATATGGACATGTTGTGTAGTCAAATATTTATTAAACACATAATTTGTTTAACAAAACTCCACAATACTATTCATATTGAGAAAAAAGTTCGACCATACCTACTGCTACATATATCAACAACAACATCATATTGTTCACAACAAAAGCAACACAAATGAAACAACCTACCACATATTCCGAACTTTACCAAAAACAATTGTCATCATTCATTTTGAATTTATTTTGCGTTTCATGGCCAACAACCACATTTTTTTGTCCGACAGTTGACGGGGTGTATGTTTGTGCGTCCAGCAATTGGAAATTCGTGAAACAAACAATCAGCAACGAATTCATTGCGCAAACACACACCCACACAAGGAGAGACAGGATCTGCTAGCAATTTGTAGTACAAATTAAAATGCATTTCTAATAATCGAACCAGAAAAATGAAAAACGTGTTTAAACACTTTGTAGCTAAAATACTTAACAAACTTCTACTGGTACTAAAAAAATGCTATAAGATCGGTCGGGTGATATTTTTATACCCTCCACACAAATAAAAAAACATTCTGATAGTGTAAACTATATTTGTTTATGGGAGTAAGTTAAACTGAAATATTGAAAAATGTCATGTGGATCGATAGACCTATATTTTATTGTTTTGCTTAAGCATAACTCTTTATGGCAAATGATACACCTTGTCTTACTATGGGATATTAAAAATACCTAACGTAGATTTTATCAATCTGTCTGACTTATGAAATGTAACGTGGACTTTTGTACAGCTTATATCTCTGTCATTCCATTTCTTTATGAAAGAGATTTCATACCTTTAGAATATCGCATTAGAACATACGAATATTACTCTTCAGACCCCAATATATATATATATATATATATACAGTCAGTGAATATATTGATGTAGGGTATTATGATTATTTTGCCATGAAATATTTCACATTTCACTGTGCAAACTACAAACAGAAAAAAACAAAAATTGTTTTTCTACACTGTTTGCTAACACAAAGCACGAACCAAACACCTTCTGTTCGTTTATTCTGCGGCAATACGTTGGCGTCGCCGCCACCATAGCCTCACAAAACTTTACAGACGATTTTCATTGCAGCGACTGTTGCGGTATCTGAATGCAAATAAATCAACGGCTATGCAAGGTTATTACCACCTTGTGGTCCATTTAATTCTGGAATTTGCCACATCACTCCCCAGATCCTACTTTTACTTTGCGATGATTTTTCTTAATAATTCTTGTATTTTTTTCTCGACTACTATTTTTTATTATTCTTTTGTATTTGTTTGCCATTGTGTTGTTGTTATCCTGCATTTATATTTGTAAGTTTCGTTTGGCCATTTGAATGCATCCCATTAAAGCCATTTGTCATTTGACCAATGTTTTGCAGACACACAAAATGGGCAGAGCGACCACAAGAAAATAAACGAAATTTATGAGTGTCGTGATAAAATTGAAAACGAATGACTTACGAATTTAATGTTCCTCCAGTATGAGGGAGAATAAATTAAGGAAAGGGAGGACAAAATGTTAAACAAATTTGAAAGCCAAAACTATGATATAGATTAGATATTCTTTTAAAAATATAATGTTTATAAAATCTACGTTTCCAAAAGTCATTGAAAAATATCCAACTTATAATAGTCCATAAATATATCGTTTAAAAATCAAAATTGCCAATAGTTTTTTAAAAAAGAACTGCAAGCCTATACTTGACCTGGAAATAAAAAAATATATATCCTTTAAAAATGCAATAATTAATATACTATAATTTTTTTATATAATTCCAAAATCTAATATTATGTTGGTCCTTAAAATATGTTCTTTAAAAATGCTATTAGTCGTTACAAAAAATATTGTTTTAAAATTAATTTTATTAATTAAAAATCCACGCCTCTAATAGCCCTTGAAAAATATTCTTTTAAAATCCTCACATCATATTGGCCTTGAAAAAATATTCTTTAAAAACCCACGCCTCATATTAGGCCTTGAAGAAATATTCATTAAAATAAAGTATTCTTTAAAATCCACTCTTCTAATGGTCCTTGAAAATATATTTTTAAAACCAACGCTCCTTATAGTCCTTGAAATAGTTATTGTTTTAAATATCCCCTCCTCTTATATTCCTTGAAATAATTATTGTTTAATATCCCAGCTTCTAATAGTCCTTTAATATAATATTCTGTGATGCCAATAGTTGGTGAAAAAATTTCCTTTCTGATCATTTGGTCCTTCAATATTCTTCAAAGTATTTGAAGAAAATTTCAAAATCCACGCAGTGTTGTCTATTGGTCATTGAAATTTATTTTCAGGATACAAAGATAGTGAGGTGTGTCATAATAAATTAAATAATGTGAATAAAAGCTACTCAATTAGGTACTGCCTTAATTTCTTACAAATTACTGTAAATTTTGTCAACCAAATAATCACATTTCATCTTTTGCGATTAGATCACAATTTGAGGGACTTGTTCTTGTCTTGTTAACAAACTTCTAAATTATGCTGACGAACTTGATGGTACTTTCAAATATAAATTTTGTTGTAGGCCCTGAACGAACGAAGAATAAACGATCCGATGGAATCTGTTACAAGGACTTTAACATCAATTTGGTAACTTTTCATGTCAGACATACATACACAAAATAATAATATAATGAGAAGGACAGCCAAAAAGAAGAATGAGAAGCTGCTGTACAGAAAGCCTCTTGTGAAAACTGTGATGGCAGGGGCAAGACAATGCTCAACCTTAAGAGGATGATTTTAATGACAATCAATTAAGTTAATTAGGTGCGTTAAGTACAACGCTTTCATTCTGCTCTGCCTTTTCATGTTTTGACTGGACCAACAAATAAAAATGAAGTAAGAGAAACAGAAATTAAAGAAGAAAAAAATTAACAGAATTACAAAATAAGAAAGTAAATGTTGAGTGGGGAACCATGAAGACCCTAAAAACCTTAAGTGTATTTGTCCCTTAGAGCTTCTACGCTGCTATTTTCATTCTTCTCTTGGCCTTTTCATGTTAAGTGTTCTAATTTATTCAAAAGCTTATTTGGTGTTTTAACATAATTTTTTGCGCTATTTTCTGAAATGCGCATAAAAATGTTTTAATTTTAGAGGAAGGAGTGGGGGCAAATAAAACAATTTCGCTGCAGGTTTAACATATTTTATGACCAAGGAAAAACTTTTGTTTCTTCTATATTTCTATTCGTGTTTTGTGTATATATTTCAGTTTATTTTTTCGCTTCGTTTTGATTGTGCAATTTGGGAAATTTAATCCTTCGACCGTATTGTACCCTCCAGCGCATACTTAACATTATCACTATCATCCACAAGAAACGAGCAATATGGCATTAAACTAATTGACCCTTTTGCGAAAGCTAGTCAACTCATTGCAAACGTGATGGGGTATTAACAAACCTTCAAATTAAATATGGAATATTTAATTTAGGTGTCTCTTTGTTGTTTCTATTTTTTTCATGATGGTTATGAATAATGAGAATATTATATTTTTAAACTGATTTAATCATATGATTAAAGATGGAAAACGTGTCCCTAAGTTTTTTAAATATTTGTTTCAAGGCCTAATATGAGATGTGGAATTTTTAAAGAATATTTCTCTAAGGTATAATATGAGGCGTGGATTTTTAAATAGTATTTTTCCAAGGCCTAATATGAGCCTTGGAGTATTTTTCCAAGGCCTAATATCAGACGTGGATTTTAATAGAGTATTTTTTGGGGAATATTTTTCTAATGGATTTTTTTCAAGAAATATTACTCGACATTATTCTTGTTGTGCGATTTCGAAGCCGTTAGTCATTTCATAATCATCTACTACGCCATCTCTTTTTACAGTTTTAATTTTTTCACATTAACGATCCTCACCATAATTTTTCAGGTTAGCAAAACTCACCCATTGCCAGTGATTAAATTAAAGTGCGACATTTTTCAATTTTTATGTTCACTAACATTAATTAGTTATAACTCTTACGTTCCACAGGAAAAAATGTAAAAATGTAAACATTTACAAGGAACAATGACCACTCCTTTTCATAACAATGCTGATTGCTGACTTTCGGACTTTATGACAATTTCAGCTGAGTTAACAAGAAAAATTCATTAAATTCAAACCTATTATTTGAAACACGTTAAAAATTAAATATTGTGCTTGTTTGTAGTTTCCGATAAACGATACGAAGAACAAACAAATAAAGATAACTACAAATCGAGTTAATGCAACAAGAACAACAAATGGAAACCCATTGCCAGTCGAAGAATGACAACTTTATGGCTGGAGTTTTAATGCAAGCCATCATCGATGCCTCATTCTCTTAAAAGTTCCAATTAGATAGCATTTTACGATTTGAAATAGGAGAAGAAGAATTTTTTGTATAGAGTGGTGCAGAGAGAGAGATGGAGAGTGAAAAATGTGGGAGCGATTTCAACGCTTGGCAAAAACTTGTTGTGCCAGCACAAGCTAAACACACACAATTTTATAGGAAATGGAGTCAGGCCAACAAAACGTTAGTGTAACGATACAAATTTAATCAGCATAAAATTTTTATAGCTTACATTTTCATCAAATTGCCAACCGTCATTTAAAAATCGTAAAATATTTAACATAAATTCATTTTCACTACTACAACAACAACTAGAGACAATGATAGAACATCAACGCACACACACAGATACACAATATAACCCGTAAGGCAAGCACTTTTACTTCTTCACTTTTAATTCTCTTGCACACACACTTCTATACATGTTCCTCGTTCAATTTTTTCTACGCACAACAAACAACAGCTGTTTTATAGAAAACATAAAAACCCCTTTTCATAATTTTTATGCTAAGATATATTAAACGTTAGTTGTAATCAGTCAGTCAGTCACTCTGCCGATAATGGCAGGCAATATCAAGACGCAACGTCGTGATCAATGAGGTAAATAACGCTTATGAAGAACTGAAAACTTTAAGACGGCCTAAAATATTCTATTACCACAAAACACTAAGTTTATTTGCCAAACAAAGTTCGCTAACCTCAATAGAGATTGGAGAAGGAGAAGCGAACATTCCCACTCATTTATGCACCGGAAGGAACCACATGGGGGGAGAGGAAATGTTAAGAGGGGAATATTTCTTAGTGAGTTATTTTTTCAGTTCATATTCTAGCGTTTCTCAGATAGAGAAGATTTGTGCGTGTATACGTTTATGTGTGTTTGTATTTATGTATTTGTTTACTTATTTTACTTGAGCCAATATTTAACTTTGATAGACTGTATTTTCCGATTCATAAATCCTCTCTCTTCCATTTTATGGTAAACCAGAGAAACACGAACACATATACACCAAGCTACAAACTTCACCAAACAAATATGGTATTTTACAGAAAAGTTTATTGGGGTATGAAGTGTAAACCAATTTACCCTGCACGAAATTTGGATGTGCCACAGTTTATTAGAAAATTGCATTTGTTTGTTATCGGAATATGACATTATATATATATATATATATATATATATACTGCAACTACTTCTCCGATCCTTATTTGAAACTTATAAGGGTTATAATGCTACGGTGAAAAATTTTTAACCCAATTTCTACATAATGGAATATTAGATTTGTTCCAACATTTGCAAATCCAACGATTTTTCAACCCACAATAGATTCTAAGATTAGGTGTATAGGACAATCTTATCTGAACCTCTTCAAAGATGGTCAACTCCTTGAAAAACATGCACCTTATATAAAGCGAATAAAAAACCTTTGTTTTATTCCGTAGACCTCTGCAAAACATACCTGTTAAGATATAAACCATTTTATTGGTTGTCCTTTCCTTGTCCTAAATTATTTTCTTTCAGTGTAATTTTAAGGTATTTCAGATTTATATCTACAAGTGTATGTATACATGAGTGTATGTGTGTGGTTATCAATCAGTAGAAAGTAAATGATGGTTCAATTCTATGATTCAACAACATGGAGTACAATAAAATGCTGGGGCTATTTCTGTTTTTGCTACTGCCGTTTTTGTGTGTGTAAACAACTTTACAAAAGTGTTTCTTCTTCATTTTTTGCATTGCGTATGAGAGTTTATGAACATGATTTGTTTGACTCTTAACTTCATATTCATTCAACCAAATGAGAATTCCCCAGCATGCCCTCGCTCACCTCAGTCATTCAAACATTCTCCCAAGGTCTTTAAGATGATATTTGTGTTTTGGCTTTGCCTTTTGTTATGACCATGTTGATGATAATAATTGAGATAAGAAAGCAACAGTTCGTAGGAGGTTGGGAGTAGTATATTAACTACCCTATTCAGATGTTTTTAAAATGAATATATGCAACCATAGTATGTATAAAATTTCGAAATGGTGTACAACGAAGAAGAAGGGGTGGCGATATAAACAAGGTCCTCAATATAACTCAAAAGTTTGTTATTTTCAAAACTGAGAAGAGGGCTATGATGTGTTTGTCATTTTTGGTTTGGATTTACGTGATTCGTTGTTTAGAAAGAAGAGTATTAGAGAGAGTAATGTTATAGTAATGTTGTTTAATGTTTAGCAATATATGTGAAGCACAATCAAAACTGTATACATATTAGCAACAATATGGCAACAAAGGTTCACCTTAGCGCATGATGAATGTAAGGTGATTTCACGATTCTATGTTAAGTATACGCCCAAATAACCCATTTGTCTGAAATGACATAGAGTTCCACGAAGTGAGACTCTTTTGTCGATGATTTAAAGCAGTGTTCCTAAACTCGGAAACAAATATGACATCTAAGAAGTCAACGTTCGAGTAGTACATCTGATATGATGCAAATGTGCTTCTTTTCATACACAAGGATCGAAAGGACTTCTAATAAAAGGACAGGAGGTCGAATTTTGAAAAGCTAAACCGGAATGACTTCCGATGAGAGACCCGTAATCTTATAGAACAATTTTTTGGACCTTTTCAAATGTGAAACACCACAATGCCTAGAGACATATTTTATAGTTTCGTAGTACAATTCAGACTATGAACTTTACGGTTTTTTGCACTAAATTTCATCCACTTTAGGGCTTACCATTTAAATACTTATAACGGGAACGATACCTTCGTATGCATATTCGCATTAATATCTGATACAACTCAGGTTACAGCTACTTCTGTGCTGGGACCGTAAAAATATTTATATTTGGACTTTATACATGGACTATGCAAACACATGATTATACAAACAAAAATAAATAAATAATATAATTAAATAATAAATAATTAAAACAGCTTGGGATGAAGAAACTATCTAGTTTCAAAAAAAAAAAAGTGTCAAAAAATATAGGGGAGAGGGAGGAAGGGACCTTTTGAACGGGGGCACCGTGGAACAGCGCTCATAAAATCTTCCTTTAAATTTTTTCCGAACCGCTACCATATTTTTGCATATGGCAAACTTGTTCTTTATCTGCGTAAACCACTTTGGCTAGCTTTTTCAGTTGTCGACAAATTGTACATGGGTGACCATGTCATTTCAAACATAACTAATGTAATTTCTTTCATATATATTTATTTTAAAAAAAGTTATTATACATTTCCGTAAAATGCCACGAGTGGGACACCTTTGAAGATGCCCATTAAATTTGACTAAAAAGCGGAGTTTTTAACTTTTGGCTTCGATTTCTCAAAATTTTGAATGGGATAATAAGACTACGAAATTAATTGCATTTTTCACCATATTAATTTTTGTTTTTATGTCATTTTATGTTTTATACATTTTTATCTGAATTTTTTAATTTTCGAAAATTTTTATATATATTTTTAATAAATAAATCCATTTCTGATATGTTTGAATAAAATACATTTATATTTTAACATAAACACTGTAAAAAACAAGCCGTTCAAAAATGTCATGCCCTGTGCTAAGGTGCCCCCTGTGGGGGTCAGTTTTGAAGATTTTAACTTCCTCAGTTAAAACAGCAATAAAATATTTATATCAAGCTTAAAGTATGTCATATGTATATTCATTGTAAAGGTTACATATGTACCTATCAGTTAAAATTTATAAGAAACCAAAAATTATAAAATATAAAATTTTATGAGGCTTGAAAGAAAGAAGTGTTCAAAGGTGCCCCCCCCCCTCTCCGCTACATATTTAATATGTTTCTGCGAGGAGGTATTTTATACATTTAGAACCCGAAATGTAGGCTAAGTTGCTAAAGATAATTAAAACATAGCATTGCCTTACATTGAATATTACGTACTTCCATTTACTGTCAGAGAATAAGATAGGCCAATTACTGTAGCATCCATATTATGGTTGTGGTATTAAATACAATCAATTTCACGAATTTCCTACACCTATTTTTCTGACTGCTACCATTGTGCAATAAGTCATTATTAATCATATTCGCCGTCATAATTGTCTTTTACATTGCCTTGTCAACGGAAAAAACCTTAATGTTGCAATATCTAAATAACTAGATAATAAATAGAGTATTTATTTAAATTATCAACAAGATTACAGCATTTCACTGCGGCATTGTCTTACACAACAGTTGAGCCTATCAACAGGTAAGTAATAGAATCCAGCACAACGCGAAAACAAAAGGCTTTCCAACTTTCTCCTCTAACAGTGAACCTGAATTCGAAATTACAACAATCTGTCAGCCAGCAAGTCATTCATTTGCGTAAGCGACAGCCACTGGCAGTTTCATTTGACTAAGCTTCGGGTTGTTTTCACTTCAGACAAGAACAAATCGACCAAGACGGGAAATATGTACAAGGCAAAACGGGTCGAATTATCCTGCATTGGCTTTGGTAGGCAAATGACTGGAAACTGTCATCATCTGGCAAACACTGAGTTGTTATCCCCCATCATAAAACGACGCTATTCACATTGACAAATTCCTGTTGGCGTCTACAGGAGGTAGACAGGGAGGGAGTAAACCCATTTCATACGTTTGTGATGCGGAAACAAAAGACCAAATGAAACATATGATACATGAGTAGTCTGCTTTGTTGTCTGCTCATATGATTTACACCAAACAAATAATAGACTCGTAAAACAAATACACAGACACATACATCGAGAGATAAATAGTAGCAATAACAAGGACACGGAAGGCACTTTTGTTACTCTTGTAGAATATAGAAATAACATAAAGTCATGAACTTATATATCGTCGTCTCAACGTCTCGTTTTTGCTTCTTATATACATTATACATATACACTAGAACTACACGGGAGATATATTAATCTTTGCTGGGATAAACAGGTATGACAAAAAAATACATTAATTTAATTTTCATAGAAGACCTGAAGGTATTTTCAAAGAATACTAGAAGCCGTTTTTATAAAAAAACAGACGAACTTATAGAAGAACCGATGACCCTCTTATAGCTATCTTATAGTTATTTTTCTGTAGAAGAGCAGAACTTTCTATCCTTACAAAAAACAGAAAGTCTGCATTCTATAGGAGACAGATAGGTCTTCAGAAGATTAGAAGATATTCTTACTACAGAATACAAGAATGAATTCTTCCCATAAAAGGTCAAAATATTTTCCTTCAAAATCGATCAGAAAGTTATCTTCACAGGGATGTGTAAAAGTTATTTTTCAACCGACCAAAAAGTGTTATTCCTACAAAAGATCTGCTTATGAAGGATTAGAAGATCTCTTTCTAATTTTTTAAGGAGACGTTTTTTTTAAATACCAGGTCTTCTTTAAGAACATAAGTAGAATATCAGACGGTCTGTTATCATATATTCTTCAATCTTACCGAACGTCAGAAAGTTGTCTTAGCGAAAACCAAAATGTTTTCTTTCCGAAGACTCGTAGATTTTCTCATAGAAAAAGGGAAGGATTCCTGATACAAAAGCAAAAGGTCTTCTCACAGAAGAGTAGAAAGATCGGAAAGTCCTTTCAAAGATTACCACGAAGTTCTTACAAAGACGATAAAAAGGTTTTCTTATAAAATACCAGAATGTTTTTTATAGAAGACCAGAAGGTCTTCTTATAGAAAATCAGAAGGTCACCTTATAGTAGACTAGAAGGCCTTCCTTTGGAAGACCGGAAGACTTTCATATAAAAACTTTGATGATATAGAATATCAGAATCTTATAGAAGACCAGAAGGTATTTTTATAGAAGGCCAGAAGATCTACTTGTATGGGACCAGAATGTATTTTAAAAGACACCGCGTCTCCAGAAGATTCTCGCATAGAATACAGTCGTATCATATTATTTTTGGCGGAATGCTGTAAGTCCTTTTGATAAGATCTTATAGAAGCCCATGTGGGGTTTCCAATGTAGGTCTGGAGAAGACCGAAAATCTTCCGATGTGGATTTCCCATATAGGTTTTTAATGTTTACTCTTTTATAGTAAAGGATCGGGAATTATTTTATATTTCAGAGGATCTATAGTTTATGTTTTGTTTTTTTTTTTTTTTTTTTTTTTTTTTTTTTGTATCTTTGACTGTGTCTTACATAAAAAACTAATGATATACTACACCACAATCAGGTATGAATTGTGAATGGGAAGTGATGTTGCATGCAACATTTACACTTGTTTCACGTAAAAAGAACAACAACAAGAAAATAAAACACAACACAAGTCCAAAATTATCATGACGCTTGGTTAGATGACAAGACTTACTGCTCTTTGTCATACGATGTCATTTCTATTCCTTTTTATGTTATTGTTTAAAGACCAAACACACAGAGACAACAAATCAATTAAGTATATGTTTTGAAAACTTAAAGAACGGATTTTTCTATTCTAATTTTTTATATATTTCAATGAATAACTTGTTTTTTTTTTTTAAGTTTTCTCAGTCCCTGTTTTGTTTTCCCCTTCAAAGCATTGTCGCCACTCGCCAGCAATAACATTAAAAATGACCCGTAATGAATGTAAAGTAATAAACATCCAACTGCAATCCTCATAGTCCCAGGCGTCGTTGTTAGTCTGGGGGTTTTATTGATTATTTCCCAACAATGTGAAACTAATACCCCACTGAAAGAGATGTCCAATAATAATCCTTTTACATATGAACGGCATACCAGGACAATGTATGACCACTGGAACTTTTTACATTACAAACTAAACATGTTTGCTCAAGGGAACAAGTAATACACTAGGTTACATTGTGTTGGTTTTGAAAAAAAAAACTACATGTATTTATCTAAAATATAGCATAGAGATTTAAAATCGACCATTAATTGAACATCATTAAATCTTTTTAAGTATTTACAAGTATTCTTATAGAATACACAAGGGTATTCTCTTAGAAAACCCGGTCAATAAAAGACCACAATGTTCTGTTTTAAAGCCGACACCTGCTCAAAAAAATCGTATATACCGCGCGAACTGCATCCCAGGTGGATGTAATTATGCACTTCAAGTTCTTATAGAGTAAAATACGCCATCTCAGAAAAATATTAGCCCTTCTTGACATACTCCTTTATTATCCAACCGAAATGACTGTAATTTTCAGAAGGTAATAGTCCGTTATTTTGAAATTCCTAGTCGCATTTTCCAACCGACGCACATAGAGGAAAGATGTGGATAACAGTTTTATACAACTCATAAAAAATATATTTTTATATTTTTTATGTAAGATTTGAAATACACCATAATTTTGGTCCTATGACTAACTCTATTTTCTATTCTCTACGCTATTTTGATCAATTTACGATATTTTAATATTTTTCAATTTCTAAGTTATTAACACTACCATACACCAACCTTATGTTCTTCATTCTGTTGAACTGTGCTATTAAAATCAATTTCATGTTTCTTTACAGAACTACGTTAAAATGAAAACCTAAAAATAGTTTTCTAACGAAAAAAAACAAGAAAAACGCAGAGATGGCCATAACATTGATCATATAAATTTCACACTCAGACAGTTGACCACACACAGTTGACAGCAACGACAAGAACAATTTATGTATTTATGAAGTACAATACTACCTAGACCACTGGCACAATTTGGTTGTTGTACCTACCATTTCGATGGACTTCATCAATTTAAATTGAAATGGACTTACAGCTGCAACAACTAAAACATCACTACTCACTGGTACTTCCACGGCATGACATACCATTGTTGACCATTATTTCGAATGATATTTGGCATTGGATGCTGGTTACCAGTTACAGTGACTAGTCACACCCACTGCCATCATTGTTGGCTCGAGAAGAAATTGCAATAACAAATTTTTTTAGCATTTGCCAGTTAATAGAGCAACATTGCTAAATGACTCATAAAACGTATTGAATGTTGTAATAAAAAACCGAACCCAATACAACAATGCCAACCAAGACCACATGAACTTTTGAAAAGGAGAGAAAGCAACTACAAACAACAACTCCAATTGATAACCCCAAAGAGGTAACAGGGTAAGTGAAAGCTTAGATACAATGTTAACCAACTAATATCGCATAGCAATGCGCCCCCCTCATGAGAAAAAATACACATAGCTAATATCTTCCCCCGAAAAAAGAACTATATTATGTTACCCCAGGGAGGGCATTAGCAAAAGAAATACAAAGCTCCAGGATATTTGCAACAATGCCATAGTGAGTTGTAAACGCTGTAATGCCATTGATAGGTGACTGCTGTTCTTACATTGTTGTGTCGATTTTTTTCTTCTTCGTTGTACACCTTTTTGAAAACGTGCTTCACCACTAAGTGACTGGTTGGTCGGTCAACATTCTGGGTAGTTGGTGTTATTACCCATCAACATCGATAGCAAAGTTTAAGTGGCTGGCAAATTAACTAAAATATCCGAAAACAAAATTATAGAAAAGGGGAAAGAGTAAAGGGATTTTGTTTGAGGCGAATGGTGTTTAACGACATTTTAATAATACTCACAATATCACAATAATTATCGTATTATGAGGATAATATTGAATAGAAAAGTAAATTGTACGTTAATAATAAACGTTATTTCTCATATTTCAATATACGAGTATTTTTGGGGAGTGTGTGCTTCTGAGCAAAATCTTGTATTTTGGATTCTCATTGGGAGTCAAATCTACCTTACCAAAATTATCCATATCGGTACTTATGTAACGGTATCGGTACCCTTATTATTGGCTGTTTTAGGCCCTTTTCAATAGAATTGGCTTTAGTTTGATATTTTATTTTACTCAAAATGTTGCTACTATGACGATTTCAGACATCTTTTTCAACCATCACACGTTAGTTTCGGTATGTTCATGGTGTCAACATGAGTGAATGAAGGTTAGTATTTGAGTTAGTGGAAAGATCAATACATTCAATTTGTAGTGGGGAGCCCATTTGAATTGTCAGTTTTGAAGGATAAAAAGGTTTGTCGTGTTTTGGCGTGCTCTTCGGTTTTTACTACTCGTTAACATAATGAATTCGTCAACATTAAAACGCACGAAGCTTGTGTGAGAATTTTTGGCCAAAGCCACAATGAATATCATTAATCAATTTTGCAGGCTTAAAGTATCCTTCTAGCGACGAAAATCATTGAGCATGCATTGATGTGTGGTAATAAAAAATTGGGTGCGGTGTTAGAAATGCCCTGGTTCAAGCAGATGTTGTGATCGGTTTGGCTTGACGCATGTTCGTTTATTAGATTTATCCGCAGACTTCAGGCAAACAAAATACGTTGCTCACATATCCAGCTTTGCCGAAGAAACAGGCAACAATTACCTTTCACAGACAACTTTCGTTGCATTTAACTCGTCTTCGTAGACCCACATGGTCAAGTTTGAGTTTGTTTAGGGCTCATACGCAATGATCTATGATTAGTCACCTGTGTCTACCCATTTTTAACGAATGCCAAATTGTGCGGGATTTAACCAGAAAAAACTAAATCTGAAGTATGCTAGTGAAAGATATGCCGAAGGATCTATCTATCTCCCTGTATATCACACCTCCATCTTTGTGCGAGCGTCCGCCATGACTTCCAGTCTTTACAGTGCTATGGGTTGGCATTTCGTCGCCTAAAAAATGTACGTTCATCAATACACCCAGCTCAATATTTTATTTCTACTTACTTTATTTTGACTACAACATGTGTTTGCTATGTTGTATGAAACACCTAAAAAACATTGTAGATTGTTCTGGTAATCCCACTTTTCAAATATTCATGACTATGATATAAAAGTCCTATTAAATGCAACAGTTTTTGTTTTGTTTCGTGTTCGTTTTTTGCAATGTTTGAAAATGCAGTGCAGTAATGGAAATCGTGTCTCATCCAAATTTAATGGAATTTTCTATTCATGACAATTACAATGCATAAATTTTTAATATGTTAAAATTTAATTGAAATATGCTAACTATTACTAAAATAGGATGGATGAAGAGTGGGAGATGTATTGTGATATAACGTACATTCATAAATAAAAAAATCTTAATGCAGAAAACCATTTTATTTAAATTTAATTTTTCTAATCCAATTTTAGAAAAAGAAGAAATCTATTGAATCTGATGTAAAACTAAAAAAATGTGTTTAACAGGACCATTCTATGAAGAACTTTCTAAAATATATATTTTGTTTTGATAATAAGTTTGTATATTTAGTTTGAATATAAGTTATTAAAAAATATAAGCTATTAAAAAATCTGGCTAGGACCTTTAAGTTATCGACACATATACAATTGTTCTGCCAGGAGGTGTGTATTCCAAATATCAATTACATACATATTTGTGCGCTCTTTGGTCCCAAGGTGTGATTGGACCTTAGTTATTCGACAACGACGATGGATGGACTGTCATCGTCAATTCAGAGCGAAAACCGATTAAAGAGTACAACCTGGAGAATATGTAGTTTCGACAAGACGGTGCCACATGCCACACAACTCGAGCGAATATGCAAGAGACATTTCACTGCGAACTTTCTCGCAGTGACCAGCTGACCACCAACATCATATTATTACTTTTGAATCCACAAAATGGATAACTTTGTACATTTTAGGCCTCGTATGTTTTACTGACCACATTTTATTAAATTTTCGAATTGAAGAAGAAACTCTGTTCTAATACCATTCTTGAACCTCTTCAATAATGTTTTATTATTATTTGCCTAAACTGCCAAGAAAAACTTCCTTCTACACGAAAATACTAAATTTGTTTATATACAAGAAGAGTAGACTCTTATGCACATTTAATTACCACCATAATCATAACATTCAATTCATACTACGAAATAATAAGGAAAAATATACTACTCATAGCTTTTTGCAAATAAACTCCTGTTAATCTCTCTTTTATATTATCGATATGACCTCAAATTGTGGTACTAGATGTCATATGAGTACTCTTCGCAGTATTATTTTGGATTGCCATGTTAATAACACTAATACGTCCCAGCTACATGTTATGAACCTCTTCACTCGCCATTGGATTTTACTGCAAATCATTTGTGCCAAAAATATCCCTGAGTCTCTGCATCATCATATATACATGTAGATGTGCGTGTGTTCATAAATCCTTAGTTAAACACATGTTGAACTAACTAAAGCTACATTTATTTCATTTACAACTCCCCAACAAATCATAAAAATGCAGTAAAAATTTTCAAAATGTTCAGAACATTGCATCAGTTTGGTACAATTCGCACTCTCACACACATATTGGGGAGAGGGAGAAAGATGAAGAGACTTAACACCAAATCTTTTTATTTCTCTAAGATTTTGGCTGGAAATAAAATCTTGCATTTTGAAAGCTTTAGTAGAATTCTTGGCGAAAGTCGTAAAACACACCTTATGATCTTACACATATTGGCATATGGTTCCCGAAAGGACATTTCTTGGCTAAAAGCCAAACAGAAACACAGAAATTTCCTGCAATGAGTTGCTTTGGGAA
This sequence comes from Musca vetustissima, assembly GCF_032173495.1. Classification (NCBI taxonomy): domain Eukaryota; kingdom Metazoa; phylum Arthropoda; class Insecta; order Diptera; family Muscidae; genus Musca; species Musca vetustissima. The sequence goes on along the minus strand of NW_026888091.1, from coordinate 73,491 downwards.
GAAAAAAGTCATAAAGTTTCTGGCATTTAAGAAACCCCTTTGAGTGTAATTTTGTTTTTTTTTTTTAATGAAAATGTTTGAGTGCGTTTGTATTCTTTTATTTAAGGAATTTCTATATTTATATGTGTGCGTTGCTGTTTAGCAATAAGATGTGTATTTAGAAAATAAGACCAAAGGGCCTCATAAACCTACGTTGATTTAGGTTTATTTTATTTCCCCTTTTAAATTCTTTTATGGTAAGAAATACCTTCGAGTCCTTTTTCTTTCATTTAATTGTATTTTTTTTTGCTATATTTGTTGTTTGTGGCACATAAAAAAAACCCATATGGATTGGAATGTTTTATTTGTAAGATGTGATAGAGGAAAAATAATTAAACTTTCCGAGATTTTCGTGGAATATTTGTATAAATATTTTTATCTTTTAGAGGATATGGGTTCATTACTGTTAATGAAATCTGTTGAGATCTCACTAAAAACAACTTTCTATATTCACAAATTGTCATTATTTGGTTCGCATTAGCAGAGAATATTCTAATCAGAATAGAATTCATAAATGATCTCTGATAGTCTTCGAAGTAATTGATTTCCAAAATATTTTCGGGGAATATATGCATTGTACATATTTAGATCATTGAAGAACCTTTTAGACCGGTCTTTTATAGATAGGAAACGTGATAAATATTTTTTCCAATCATTACAAAATATTCATTGACAGAAATTGTCTATGTTTTAATGGGTTTCAGATGTGAATCTAACGAATATATGACTTTAACATATATATTTTATGAAGAGATTACTTCATGAATGTTCTTAACGAATTTGTAACCTTTTGTAGACAATTTGAATAGATAGCCTGTGGAATGTTTTGTGTAAATAAAGGATTTCAAAAATTAATTCTATGAACAGATGTATTGTTCCCGGTTTTTCCTCTCTTACTATAAATAGATAAGTCCATGATGTCATTCTTCATATGACCTCTGACAAGTTTTATGCAATACGTTTTCTGCGTAAGAGATCTTCCATAGTTCGATGGTTGAAGAAACACATTTAAAGGGTTATTCATTTCATGGTTTAATAATTATGGGATTGAAGCTCGACATCTGCTAAAATATGTTGTTAACACATTTTTATTGGCAGTTGAAAGTCTGAAAATGAATCATTTAAACGTGTCACAATGTATACAATTAATCAAATTAATAAACAAATTGTCGTACTTGGGATTCTGAGAATCCTTAAGTATTTGAAGAGGGCCATCATATAAAGATGGTTAATTTCTCTCTTGGCGATACCAACTGGTCACCAAGAGCATGAGATTTGATTCTGTTTTATGGGGCTACAGGAAACACAGTGTTTCTGCAGATAGACTTTCAACTCTCGAGCACTTTAAAACCAACATTCGTTAAGCTATGGCTGAGATACCGCCGAATATGCGTAAAAGGGGGTCGATAGATACTAAAAAATGTGTTGTATTTTATTTACGTTTACTTTTAAATCCACCATTATATGGATGATTGACCTATAATCCAATAACAATTCTATAAATCCATTTGTGTAATATTACCACACAAGAGAATGCAAACATCGCGACATTTTTCCCAGCCCAGTATATTTCTCTACCGAAAGTTATTGTTCAGTGGTAGTGTTGTGAGTGCATCCATATTATCTCCTCGAGATTTAAGATTATATTTTGAAGTCAAAGTACATTTTTTTAATATGTTTGGTAAATGTATAATGTAACAATCACTTCTTTTAAATCTATAGGAACACATATACTACTTCCTTCACCTAAGTAATTCTATAATTATAACGTAGCACATTCTGACACTGTTCCCTGTTGCTACCACCTCTCTCACACACTGTGAATCCTTTAATTACTTTCACAATATTGTGCTGTGATTTTGTTTTTAATTAAGTGTGACACAAATTCGAGATCTCATTCCCTTTCGCATTCGAATTTTAATCTTCTTCGTATTTGTGCTCGTTATTCGTTCTGACAAAATGTTATAAAATTTCAATTTCCGTTAAATAATTGTATAATAAATAACAACAACAGCGACAACAGAAGCACCATCAACTCAGGATGTGATAGTTTGTCACTCATTATGTGAATATATGTGTGTGCGATGGTATCCCATTTGGAACATGCTTTCGCATCCGATATTTTATTTATGCCGGAATTCAAGCTTGCATGCATGAACATGTGTCACATTTTATTTGAGAATAAAATTAATTAAATGACAAATATCTAATTTGTTGTTGAGTTTGTGAATATCCTCCTCTAGCCTCAGGGTCGGTTTGTTGATGATAATGAGTATGGTAGGTGTTCACACACACACACATACGCATTGATACTCCGCCTTGATAATTGGTATAATTTGTTGAGGGAGGTGCTCTGTTTATTGTTTTCTAATTCCATCACGCTGTCCCTTGCAGACGTTCTGCGTATCATTTGCTGGGATTCTATTTGTCTCACTGAGTGTCATTTAAGTGGCCTAATTGTTCAGAGTTATTTCCAATAACATGCTAATTTATTGTGAAGCAAGGAGTGTTTAGCAAGGACAACAAGAGACTGGTGCTGTTGAAAATTCTAAAACAATATGACAATATTTATAACTAAGAAAATATACAATTCTAAAATCTAAAGGAAAATATAAAAAAATAGAATTTTTGGAAAATGTTTATTTAGTTATTGCAGCAATTTCTCAAATTACATACATATTATTTTTTGGCCTTGTCCCGATGCATTTCAGTCTTGTTTTTCTTTTCTTGTATTAGTACCAAGTTAGGGTATTTTTTTTATGATAGTTTTACAAAGATATACATGATTTATAGTTCATTGTTATTATATAAATTTTTCACTTTTATCAAATTAAACCTCACATAAGGCTATGTCATATTCCTAAAAAATGTAAAATAAAAACCAACAATCATCCAATATATTTGTCATAATCCTATCTTTTTGCTTCTCACACAACACATCCATATTCTATTCATATTCATAGCCGTAATTATATTTATTTTTCACAGCAAACAGAGATTATATTTGCTTATCTCAATATTTACTCAGAAATCAAGTAATTACAAATGTTTGTATGAACTGGATAATCTCTCTTGTTTAAATAGCATAGAACAAGGGAGTTTGAGATTGGATTGAAAAAAAACTTTGAATAAATATTTGTATATTAGTTATTTAAATTCTATTATGTCAAAAACTATTACTAAACATGAACTACATTGATAGCAAACAAAACCATAACATCGAGATGGATGTTAGAAGTGAGAATTTGTTATTAAAGTCCTAAGCCTTTTTCTGTTAAATTCGAAACGAACGAATTTTTTACTTTTTCTACCTAAAACGGTTGTAAATTAATATGCTTTCAGATATGCACCAATCTCCACAGTAGACTGGTGAGGTTAATGGGCGCGGAGGAACTGTAATGTTTATAATTAGATTTTAATAATTGATTTGTAATTTGTTTATCGTATGTGGAATTGCATGTAAATAACATATTTTTCAGCTAATTATCCGTTTAGATTTAAATAAAACAAAGCAAGATTTAATTATAGCATTAAATTTGAATAATAATTCTGATCAGCTATGTAGTTTAAACCAACAAGGCACCACAACCAATAATCGATTTACCTTAAATCAATTCAAATTATCCCCTGGAATCATAATTTTTCTAATTTTGTCATAATTGTCCAATATTTTCAAATCCATGAGTGAGTGGTTGCTGGCTGCCATTATAAACAATTTATTCATGCGAATGTCTATGTGGATGCACTCCACCTCAAAACTAATCCTTCATGATTTATAAACGGCAGCAGGAGCCTGCATCCTATGTGTGTATCCTATGAGAAGTCCTCCTTTCCACATCATAAATATATGGATTTGCCATTTAAAAGGCAATTTAGTCAATATGATGTTATACATATGCAGGCACTTATCCACACATACCACTCACAGCCACTGAAGTACACCATGTTCGTGGAATATATTTTATTTCATAGAGGAATTTATGGGACACTAACACAATTTATTCAAAACTATGAATCTTTATATGACATTAACACCTTCTATGCCTAAGTCCATGCATAATATATCCATTGCGTATGGGAATGGTTGATAATTTACATCGTATCCATACATAATGGTAGGGGAGGTAATGAGCAATGCTAAGGACTAGTGGAAAATTGTAGTTTGAATGAAACCAATGAAGGTACATAGATATCGTATGCGCGTTCCCTTAACAAATTGACTATTTTTGGTTAGTAATAACTTCGAATGAGAAATAAAATTCCCTTCACACACAACTTTGGGGGTGATTTTGGTTTTGGTTGAAAAAGTTATGTATGTTTAATCACACCATAACCACCATCATCCTTTACAAGTTCCAGATGTTTTCAAATGTCCCTTGAAATGATAAATTTAACAAAAGCTGCACAATAAAATTCCTTACTGTCGGGGAAACAATTGTCGATGCCATAAACAACACATTTTTGCACTTTACTGTCTTTGCCAAATTAAAATTAAACTATAATTTTAAAAGTTAATCGGGTATGTTCTGGAACTCACGGTGTGTTCTTTTCACTTTACATATACACTTCACCTCAGAAGCTACCTCCTGTTCTGCTTCTCACGTGAATTGAAATTTTGAACTGCGACAAAAATAAACGTCGACATGGTACTTTGCAGAAATAGTGTTGCCATACAATATAAACTGTATTCGTTTTTAACATAGTTTCTGTAATTTTTTAGTAATTTCGTTAATTCTAACGACAATGTTATTATTATTTTTTAATATTTTATTAATCGCAACATAAAATATATGTATGAAAAACTGTTTGATTGATTTAAGGGGAACATTTGGTAATCCTATCTTCTTCGGCCTTACTTCAAATCAGCTGTTTGTGTCAAGCGAGAAATTCAGTTGAAGAAAATTCAAGACAAACCTTAGTATCTATTTAAAATTTGTTTTCAATTGTGTTTCATGTTCATTTTGTAATTTTAAACAAATTACCGCAATAATAACATATCAATCTATCATCATGTGCCTTTTTTATTTCAAAAAATATTTTCTTTTATATGAAAAAACATGAATACACCCGACTCTCATTATGGAAATGTAAGTGTAAAGAAAACACCTCAAATGGGTGTAATGTGTGTTACAGAACACCTTGGCGTGTGTTCGATACACTTCTGCCGTTGAAGTGAATGCCAGAACATGCCCGAATAACTGTAAGTAATTTCACTTTGGGCCGCTACAGCCGGACGACTAAAATCCCTTAATATAAAATTAATTTTAAATATTCTTAAAATTAGCTTAGGAAATCCGTGAAAAAATATTCCTTAAAATCCCGGCCTTTCATAAAAATAAGCAAGTAAAAAGTGTCAGTCGGTGTTGCCGACCCCCAGCCTATGGTGTGCGGAGGAATTAAACACATATTGTATATAAGAAATATATTTTTATCAAAGTGTTTTCGGATTTAATGTTGATAACATTTTGTAAAATATTGACCATTTGTCAGGGGGTACCGTAAGGAGTGGACTACTGGGTCCAATCTTTGGTTCATATCCGACATTCCTTTCGCCTGATATTGAATTTACAAATATTGCCTTCGAGAGTTATCGTGCGCAGCAGTCAGATATACGGACGGACAACGCACAGACGTACGGACATGGCTAATTCGACTCCAAATTTTCTAAAATGGATTTATCCAAAGAAACATGGGGTCTAAAACCAATATTTCGATGAGGCACATTTTCACCATATACCCTCATTAGCTTAAAGGCTGAGGGTATAAACAATAATTCTCAAAAAGATACACGTCCTTTTTTAGAATCTGAAAACCTTTGCTTTAGAATCTGAAATCCTTTGAAAAATATAAAAAGGAAATAACTGTTTTACCTGTCGTAGGGCAACATTGCTGCACTTTTATCAAATGATCCAAAGCTATGTTCTTTTGCTTTGTCTTTCTTTCTACTTCGTTTTCTCTGTAATATTTGGCTGTTTATTTTTATGCCTCAAGTTATGCTTGAGAATTTATTATTGTTCATATTTTCATGTTTTATTCGTTTTTTATTTTCTACGCGGAGAGAGCAGTTACGGCGCTATGCTTATAATTCATTACAGTCGTAGGATTATTTAGTTGAGTTATGTTTTAAAACAAAAAGCCAAACTGCAACTCCGAACAACTGTAATGCGAATATAAATTTAGTATTTATTAATAAATAAAATGTTTAATATTTTTATGGTCACTTAAAAAATATATACATTTTTTCAATTACATTTGCGATTGTAACTAATTAAATTGAAATGGTATTTTATGAAAATGTTTCTTGGGCCATAAACTCAATTATATATTTTGCAATTTTATTGAACTTTATATTTCGAATCATATTTTTTATGAGACCTTGGAAGAAAAATGTTGTGATTTCATCTTTACCATTTGGGATTGAGCCAATTTTTTCAGTTTAATATGTATTCTTCAGTAAAGTAGATGAAATTTGAATTTATTTTAAAAAAACCAAAACAAAATTGTTGAATGACTACGCCACGCTAATTTAGGCTGTTGGTCCTTGAAAAAGTATTTTTCTAAAAAAATCTAGCTTATTTGGCTAATGGCTCTAAAAAATATTCTTTAAAAATCCACGTTTATTTGGCTGTTGGTGCTAGAGAATGTATTCTTTCAGAAAAACTTGCCTATGCATCTGCATTCTTTGAAAAATTACAGCTTATTGGCCTATTAGTCCATGAAAAAAACATATCGACCACGCTTTAATTTTCTTTCGCTTAATTAATAATTTATAAAGTTCATAATATAATTTTTCCAACTTCGAGTCTAATTGTATTACCTTTATTAGCTTTTACAAAATGTATTACCCGATACAGTAGTAGGTGGTGGTAACTGAGCTTAAGTTAAGACAATTTCCGAAACCAACATCCTTCGCAAAACTAATTTACTACAGATAATGTTGTTCTTCTTCACAAAACTATTGCATTAGAAGTTTAACACTTCAGCCCGAAGGTTGCATCCTCATTCTTAACCTTTAATCGAATATTTGTTTTGTTAATGAAAGCTGTAATACTTTAGTTTTCCACAAAATCCGTTTTAATATTTTAAAAGTATTTCATTCACTGCTTTCCTCCCTGCCTTTAGCTACCTCTCATCCACTTTTTACACTTCATTTTTGCTTTTGGCAAAAAAAAAAAACAATAAATTCTTTATTGCAGTTCTTCTTCTTTATGGATTTTGGTATTTGTTTGCATGAAATCTTTTAATAATTAAAATACAAAACTTCAACCAAAGGAGTGAGCTAGCTTCCCATAACAGTTGCCCACCAACTTTTGCTGAGGTGTAGGTTGGGGTTTAGCTCTGAGTTAGTTTTGTTTGTATTATTTTTTTTTTTTTTTTGGTGGCAAACACGTTGCAAGGATTACGGGAGCTAATTATTAACAAGGATTAAATATGTAACGTGTTTATGATATCCCTGATATCCCGACATATTCGTTTATTTTGTTTAATTTTCCAACGCTGCTGCATTTTCCAACGATTCAATTCTTAGTTGGCGACAAAATTGCTTCTTTGGAATCAACCAAAAGAGTTCTCAAAACAAAAACAGAGGCTAAACTTCTTTCCGAATATTGATGAATTGATTTTCAAATGGTAGTAAAAAACCGACCCTTTTTCGTTCATATTACCCCCAACAAATGGTAACCCTATTACTTGACTGACTGTATACTACACTTGTCTTCTAGTTGTGCTTAAAAGCAGCCATTCGTTCAGTTAAGTTTACTTAATTCCATATGCTTTAGATATACCATTGTTGTTGTTACTGCTCTGCTGTTATTTTTGTGTGTGCTTTTTCTTCTATTTGCTTTACTTTGCTTTTTCCTTGCACTTAATCTCCTTTAATTAAAATGAATAGATATAATGTAACAATGTTATTTTTCAGATGTTGCTGCCACCGCTGAACATTTTTTCCACATCGTCACCGGCTGAAGATATGCACTTGTTAAAGAAACAAAAGTCGGAACTCCAGAATGTCCGTGAAAAACGGCATTTAATAACAACGATTGCGTTTGCATGCGAATAATATCCAGATTCTACGAAAGGATTTACTTTCTTTTGTAAAATTTAGCAAAAAGAAAGGCTACAAATTGTCATGTGTGTTTGGAAAGAGTGATAAAACACAAACACCTTTCTATAAATTGGAAAGAAAAGCGTATTTACGAATAATTTGAGGTATGTTGATAATAAATTTTTAAATTATTCTAAATTTCCGGAAAATGATCATCATACATATATTCATCATAAAACAATAAGAGTTATTCAATAAGTATTCATAAGTCTCCTAGCGGTCAAGCAACGTATACTCCATCATTCGCAGAGTACGTGTTCATTTATATGCCTTTTTAACTCCATATTTTCTCATAATTATTTCGAATTTAGTATACAGACATTCACTTATTCATTTAAATTTTCTATAAAATACTACTTAATGAAGTTCATTCATAACTGAAAACAAACAAATTTGTGGTCATCTGTTTTATCGTATTGGCCAAACCTTTATCACACGTCTCACTTCTCCGTTGCCATCATCCAAATAATCATTGTTTAAAACGGATGTCATGGTCTTTTTCGTTTTGTATCCTATTCAAGCTGGTTTCCCTCATTATTTAGCATATGATTATAAATTCAACTCGTTTGCCAATGTTAGAAAAAGACAACAATAATAACACCTACAACAACTACAGCGACAAATTACGCGAACATGCTCTTGGAACAAATTACGCATTGTTGGTCCTCTACGTCCATCCGATTTATGATACTCATGGGTAACATCTTTCACATTATTCGCCCGGGCCTACACAATGCAGTAAAAGTGCCAGTAAGGAAAGGAAATGTCAGTCTATCTGCCGACCGACTGAATGACGGCTGGGCCGAACATGGTAAATTATTGTTTAGCAGTGAACAAATACCGGTAAATGGCTGTGACAAAATGTTCGTAATTAGTATTCAGGCTCCAGTTAGGTTGAGCTGCCGCTTGTGCTGCGTTGCTGACATTTGGGGACAATGACCAAAGTTTGACAACTTTATTAGATTTTAATGTTTACTGTGTGGGTACATCCCTACCGCTACGATGCAAATGGGGCTTTAAATAAGAATCAGAATGAATTGAATTTTTGTAAGATTTTTTCCTAGGAAAATGTGATATTTCTCTATAGAAATACCATTCCACAGAATCTCAAAAAGCAAACGGTGACAGCATTTTTTCTATAGTAAAAAATTAGTGTATCCAAGAAAAAAACCATTCCCAGACCTGTGTTTGTGTGTTTTTTTTTCAATACAACAAATCTATATTTCTCCAAGATTTTTTTTTTTCTATAGAGTAAATTTTTATTCCCTAGAATTGTGTTTTCGTTCAATAGAAAAGTTCTAGACCTACAGAATTGTGTTTTTCAATAGAAAAAAATCCCAGGACTGTGTTTTTTCAATAGATAAAATCGTACAGTCAATCACGATTGTGTTTTTTCTATAGAACAAATTATACGGTCCCAAGGACTGTATTTTTTAAGAAACAGTTCTACAGTTTTTTCTATAGAAAAAATCGAGAGTCACATAGGATTTTTTTCATATAAAAATTCTACAGTCCCACAGGACTTTTTTCTTAATGTTCTATAGAAGAAATCTACAATCGCACAGGACTGTTTATTTTTTCTTTAGAAAAATTGTGTTCTTGTGGAAAAAATTCTACAGTCCCACACGACTGCGCTTTTTCTGTGGAAAATATTCTATAGTCCCACAGGACTGATTTTTCTATAGAAAAAATCAATAATCCCTCAGGGCCTACCAGGGCTGTGTTTTCTACAAAAAAAGTATACAGTACTCTCTTTTTCTATAGAAAAGAATCTACTGTTCCACAAGACTGTGTTTTTTTTTAAGAAAAAAATCTACATTATCCTTGGACTTTGTTTTTTCTATAGAAACAATTCTACTGTCCTCCAGGACTATGTGTTTTGTAGATAAAATTCTACAGTCCCCTAGGGTTGTGTTTTTTCCACAATCGTCAAGGCTGGTAGGTGAGAAAATCTTTCAGAAATTGATATGTTCTGGCATATACCTCTTATAGTGGTACCTCCCTTTTTTTGGTATTTTATTAGGTCAACTTTTTAGGACATTTTCCAATCAAAGTGGATAGTATTTTGGATTCTGTCTTCTTTTTGGTTGAAATCCTTATTCTCCAACAAGTTGCATTTTAGTTTTTTTTGTTATAACCCGCCCTAATGGACTCTCATGTAAAGCTCCTGCTCAGGTTGTTATTTGGCGCTCCATATTCTTGTCCGACTAAAAAACTACGTATATGTCAAAGTTTTGATCTCGACCGTCCATGTATTTTTGTGAAGAAAGTACAGGTCGCATTTATGATCCGATTTGGATGAAATTTAGAATAGGTCACTTATTTGCCTCATGGACGAACCCTATTGAAATTGGGAAAAATCGGTTCAGATTTAGATATAGCTCCCATATATATTTTCATCCGATTTAAGGTAAATGGTGCACTAAAGTCCCTATATATCTTAGAATTGCACGAAATTTGGCACACCAGATTGAATTAGGTCTAGAATGACGTGTGTTAAGTTTCATGAACATCGGTTCAGATTTAATGTAAATGGTGCACCAAAGTCCCTATATATGTTTCGATTTGCACGAAATTTGGCACAGCGTAATGAATTAGGTATAGAATGATGTCTGCTAAGTTTGGAGGAAATCAGTTCAGATTTAGATATCAATCAGTTAAGATTTAGATATAGCTCCCATATATATTTTCGTCCAATTTAAGTAAATGGTGCACCAAAGTCCCTATATATCTTGCGATTTGCATGAAATTTGGCATAGAGTACTGAATTAGGTCTAGAATGAAGTGGGTTAAGTTTCCTGAAAATCGGTTCAGATGTACATATAGCTCCCATATATATTTTCGTCCTATTAAATGTAAATGGTGCACCAAAGTCCCTATTTATCTTTGCACGAAACTTGGCACAGCGTAATGAATTAGGTATAGAATGATGTGGCACATTGTGGCATATTTTCGTCCGATTTAAGGTAAATGATGCACCAAAGTCCCTATATATCTTTCAGTTTGCACGAAATTTGGCACAGCGTAATGAGTTAGGTCTAGAATGAAGTGTGTTAAGTTTCCTGAAAATCGGTTCAGATTTAGATATAAAATTTAGTATCGGTTGCAGAATGACATGATTATGAATCCAATTTCATTTTACTGGTCCTTTAAAAATGCGATATCTGTTGAATATACCCAAAGTGGTGAAGGGTATTATATAGTCGGTCCCATCCGACTTTACTACTTTCCTTACTGTTTTTTTCATCAATTTATTCATGAGCTCTTTGTAGATGGCGGCAACATCAGCCACCAATTGCAAACTAAACAACAACCATAAATTCTAAACGAGGCAAATTGAAATTTAATTGATTTAGAAATGTTGTTTACTTGAAAATCGAAAGCCGTAAATGTACAGCCACATCATAACCATTATCGGCACATTGTTACTGGCATCTAGACTACCATTTTCCAATAAGCAATCAATGGGCATTATTTTTACAAAAAAATTTTATTACCATACCCCTCACTACCATCAATCAGTTATTCATTCGTTTCATGTTATGTTGTGTCCTTGTACAAAAAGGACAACGTTAAATGAAAGAAGGACTTTGCGGTCGAGACATTCATTGGCTCCATTACTAATGGCCATGACCATGAAGTGCTGCTATGACTAGGATGTGTACTGGCAGTCGGGTATAACGCCGAAATAAGAAATCATACAACTGTCAATAGAAATGTAACCAAAAACAAAAATAATTTCCCTCAAAATGCCATCAATAGTCAATAGTCCAAAGTGTTTGAGAGAGGAACGGAACGAAGAATTCAAAACAATTTGTGTTTCGTCGTCTGTCCTTCAGGGCAATTGTTGTTCAATGACAAATGATTTTGCTCTGTCCAAAGAGTGTTTTTAATTTTACTTTTTACAACGAACAGTCAAGGCATTGTCTTTGTCGATGTTCCAGTGGTCGTAGCTTTTGATTTTTAATGTAATGTGTTTTTCTGAACAAATCATCAAGCATAAAATTTTACTACCATCGCCAACACCACCCCTTAACCACTCCTCAAACTTAATTTGACAGTTTGTTGAAGAGGACCATGACCATTTTAAATGTATTGTTCTGTTTGCTATTAGACTAGAAGCGATGAAAAGTGTCGAAAAGCTTCTATTAGATTTATGGTTTAAAGTGTTTTAAATAAATTCAGTTTTGGACATTAAGTCGACAATTTTGGTTGAGGTGAAAGCAATGTTTGCTGCAATACTTCTAAAGAGTTGAGAATCTTCGATGAAAGTAAGTGGACAAATTTTCGAGACTAACAAGAATTTTTAAAACTAAAAACAAACTTTGACGGACCGTCGTTTTTGAACTTATGCTCTTTGAATGGAGGACAAACATCAATTCATTTAAAATTTAATGTGTATGCCCCAAACACTTCCGCAAAGAAATGCTCCATAGCGCATGTTAGTTCCACCACTGAGATATTTGATTCGATTTTTATAATGTCCTTAAAAAGTATATTTATGTCTTTAATAGTCTTAATTTTTCTGGAAATCAAACCGCAAGCCATAATTTTTTTCAAAATATTCAACTCTACTTTTGTTTGTGTTGATAAACACTAGACAAAAGCCGTATTACCTGGAACAATCAATAGCTTAAAGTAATGATGTTGATGATAAAGAAAATACCTGCCAATGGCTCACTCCCTTTTGATAGCCGTAATATGTCAATTTTATCTGATTGAACTTTGAACAAAAAGGAACGAAGAGTGTGGAGGAGGCAGGGAGCAGACAAACAAAACCGAACAGAACATCAACATTTTTGTGGTCCTTTATTAGGGATAGAAGACAATGCAATAGGTCCTTGTTTGACAGAAACGAAAGCACATACCGCACACATATGTACACATGAATGTGTGTGGTAAGTGTGTAAAAGAGTGTGTGGGTTTGGGGGAAAATAGTAAATTATTTGTCTTGGCATGTTAAAGATCAACAAAATACTACATCAACTACGTCTTGAGGTACAAAGTTGGCATAAAATTCATACACGCACACACACTCACATACAAAAGGCCAACATAATTTGCTGTCATCATTATCGGTCTTAACAAAGGACAAAGGAGAGAAACAACAACAGCAATAGCAACAAAAAGACAAACATTTTGTTGTAGGGTCATAACAACATCTATCCGTTTAATGATGCCGCCGGTGATGATGCGGCAAGATTGTGAACATCGAACAGGAACTCTATTTGAGTATGTCGGTTGATAAAGGAAGAGATATGACATGGACGTACTGCAGAGTGGTGATGTATTGTTCCTAGCTCTGGCAACTTTATGAAGACGAAAATAAACTTGCAACACCATTTATATTTCAAAGAGACAAACCAAGTTTAAAGTACACTTGACCGAATTATTACATGCATTTTTCGTTTCGGTATTTAATCATGAAGAATTGATAACTTTTCTCCAACAACTATTTTTTGAGTGATGTGTGGAGGAAATTCATTAGCTAATCGTTAATTTATGTATTTGCTTTAGTTTTTTTTTTTCGTTTGTTCTTCCGAAGTTCGACAATACATCCTCTTTGCCCTCATTAATGAGTTGTATGTTGTGGCAGTCATGTTGTCTTAATTGGAAAACTAAAACTTTCCTTTATTTATCAAACTAATGAGGGAACTGAAATAAACAGAAAAAAACAACAACTCAAATGAGTTTCGGTAAATAACTTTCAGTTTTTTCTTTGATTATTATGGGATAATGGTAAGGGGGTCTGGACACATGTACCAATATATAAAAATATAATAAATGTTCTTCTAAGGATCTCAATATTCCAAAGACCCCAATAGAAGTCATTTTTCAAAGAATATTTTCCCAAGACCTCATCGACCACAATAAGCCTAGATTTTTAATATTTTTGCAAGAACCATCAAGCGTGGAGTATTTTTTAGTTTTATGCCTGAGGCGAAAAATCATTCATGTAAATGTTTTTATTTATTTTTCTTCCGAGATACCCTAAATGATCGAAACAATTTTTTCCAAGAACCATTATGTCTAGATTTACCTTTTTAAGTCACATTTTCAAGTCACATCTCAATAGTAGGAGATTTTTAGGAAATATTTTTTAAAGAACCTCACTGGGCGTCGATTTTTAAGGAATATATTTAAAATGACTTCAATAGTCATTTATTTTTTAATAAAAATTTTTCAAGTACATATATAAGCGTGGATTTTTTAATATACATTGTTCAAGGACATTGTTATTTTTATTTTTTTAAAAGGCCTCAATAGACTTGGATTTTTAAGGAATATTTTTTTTAGGTCCTCAATATGCGTGGATTTTTTAAGGAATATTTTTTAAAATACCTCAATAGGCGTGGATTTTTTAATAAATACTTTTCCAAATCACTCAATAGCCGTGGATTTATGAATTTACGTTTTCCAAGGACTTCAATATGATTGGTTGAATCAATATCAACCAATGAATCAATATTTTCTGAGGACCTCAATGGGCGTGGATTTTTGAAACAATATTTTCAATGGTTCTCAATTAGACGTGAATTTTTTAAAGAATATTTTTTAAGTACATTATTTTAGGAATATTTTTCAAGGACCTCCAAAAGCGTAGATAAAGAAATCTTTTGCAAGGACCCAAATAAGCATGGATTTCATAAAGAAAACTCTTGTAAGGACCTTTTAAGCACCTTAGTAGGCGAGATTTTTTTATAGTATTAGTATTATATTATTTTTTTCAAAATCGAACTATAATGGAACTGGATGCACCGGAGGATCAATAAGATGTTTGCTTATAATATTACTTTACTCCACCCTTTAAATTTCAAATATTAAATTGTATAAAATTTGTTTTCCCAAAAAAGGACAAATACATATTTTTCCGTTCTGAAAACAATATCCAAAGTCAGATACAAAAAGGCAACATATTGGTTTTTCTTTTCCATGACATTTATTTTGCGGTTTGGTGGATTCATTGCTGTGCAAGGCAAGACAGTAAAAAAATATACGTTTGAAATTTAAGATTTTTTCGGGTGGAGGTTCGCCTATAGCTTTCGCCATAATACCACATGTGGTTTGTGGCAGACAAACACTAAGCAAATATGACAGTCAACAGACAGATCACGACTAGAGAGCTATGGGGTTTTGTATTTCCTATGTAACAAATAAACGGCTAAAATAAACAATAAACGAAAACAATACTTTGTTCACAAGCGAACAACCGAAATGTCTAGATGACCAAACAAAAATAAAGAAATAAAATGTAATAAATACTACAAAATAAGAAATCCTGACTGAAGGTGAAATCTGGTGGTGTTGAGGGGGGAGAGAAAAAAAATCTCATTTTCACATTAATAAAGAGATTTTCATAGGCGTTCGGTCGATGGGGCAACAACCCAAAAACACTGGTGACCATGAAAACCTTTTTTACATTTACGATTTCCTATTACATTTTTTGCATTTCCCTTGTTCTGTTTACTCCTTTTGTTTTTCCCACTCTCAGTATTTTGCTAAGCCCGAACTGGCCTTTATTGTTTTTAACATTGCCTTTGATGATGTCCAAATGATTATGGGGTAAAAACGTGTAAAATTCTGCAGTGAGGCAGCTAGACAGATATTTCAATATAAATCCAACTAGTCACCGAAGTAGTTGTTGTCATTGCTGGAGTTCTTTCATACTCATCGGTTTGCTTTTTCTCATTGCATTTGGATTTATCTATAATTTTTCACTTTAGTCTTTGCATCCGTATCGTGTTATGGTCTTGGCTACGATGGGTTGTTGTTGGTAGTCCTGATACCCCTACTAGTTTCTGTTACACTGTGAATTGAAAACGTGACGTATTTATTAAAAAGATCTCAAGACTATTTTTTTTCGGGTCGGACGTCTAGAGATAATGACTTTATGGCAAATGAAGACAAAAAAAAAACATCTTCAATAATTTTCAACTGGCTAGTAAATCAGTAAAAGTTGTTGGAAAAGTGGTGTGAGTTTTAAATATGAATCATTATTACAGAAAAGTAAAATGACATGCTTAAATAAATAACTTGGGAAAATATTTTTCAAAAAATCCACGTATTTTGAAGTTATTGGAAAAATATTCTTATACATCCCACACCAATCGAGGTCCCTGATCCCTTTTGGGATTATTCTTTAACAAATCTACCATTTGAGTTTCGTGGAAATTATTCTCTCACCCACTTGAGGCCCTTTGAAATTGTTCTTTAGCTAATTCACGCCTATTTAAGGTCTTGGAAATTATTCTTAAACAAATCCACGCCTATTGAGGTCATTAGAAATTATTGATATTCTCCACCAGTATCGAGGCATTGCAAAAATATTTATTAAAAATCTACGCATTTGATAATCACAGAAAAACTCTTTTTTTAATCACTGAAAAGCGATTATATATAAATCCACGCCTTTTAAAATCACTGAAAAAATATTATTAATCAAACCAACACTGTGTTCGTCCTTTGAAATATCCTCGATTTCGTTTACATGTATAGTATAATATGTTTGTGCGTGTAACTCCTTAAATTCATATTCACGTAGACATTTTCAAATTCAATTAGCCATGACCACTACTTATATGAAATTATCATCGGTTAAACATAATTCAAAAATCAACATAATTAAGAGGGGTCCGAGCATGTGGTTTTTAATTATGTATAAATCAAAGCATGCATTAGTATGTGGGTGTAATTGATTAGTATTTAAATCATAAACATATCACACACCTTCACATAAATCCCCTCACTTACTCACCCACATCGCCGGTCGTATGACGAACAATTTCATATCGATTATAATCATAATTATATATTTGCAATCTCAGACCTATGCCAATGATGGCCTACCAACTTTTTGGTTGTAATTAAATATTTATAAACTCACCTGCAAGGCATTCGATCGCTGACTACCTGGCTGACGATTGCATTGTCATAACCCAACACCCCTCAGAACCACATTTTAATTTTTAAATTTAATTAAATATTCACTCAGCATCAGAGTACAATGTTATGAAAATATAATTATAAACCACAAAAAATGATACTGTTGACAATTCACCATGAGACCGTATGTTCGAGTGGTGGACACGATCATCCTCTCCTATTTATTTAAAGGTATTTTTGAAAATATTTATGAAAAATTGTTGTCGACAGGAAATAATTGATGACAGATCTGTCTGACTGTTCATTATTGTCTCTCCTCCATCGACAATACATGACCGGCGAGTTCAATTTACTGTAATTGTTTGTCGCTAT
The DNA here is from genome assembly GCF_032173495.1 of Musca vetustissima. Taxonomy (NCBI): domain Eukaryota; kingdom Metazoa; phylum Arthropoda; class Insecta; order Diptera; family Muscidae; genus Musca; species Musca vetustissima. Next base: position 56,093 of record NW_026888091.1, on the reverse strand, counting down.
TTGAGGGTTAATTCCATTTGCCATTATTCATAATGATGAAATATTTCAACCACAAATTATGTTGTAACTGTTGTTGTCAATATTATATTCGTTTTTTGTTCTGTTATTGACTTCAACATAAAATTCCAGTTTTTAATTAACTAATCGATTTCACAGTGAATGTTTGTCATTGTTTTTGTAGTTATTGTCCTTTTTGTGTAATATTGATAAAGGCTCTTAAATGTGATATTCATATAAATTTAATAATTTCATAATGGGTGCGACAGCAGTTTGTTTAAATTAAGGCTAAACCAAAACAGTTATGTAAAAAAATATTTTTCACAATAATTGAGGGAGTTAGAGGAAAATAGGACAATACAATAAAATATACTGTGCAAGAAGACTTTTAACCCGGTCAAGACATTTAACTGGGTCAAGTTCTTTAGTTATGGCGAGGTAACTGAAAAAATCTTTGTTAAATTACAGCCAATGTACTAAGACCATTAAAATACTAATAGCGGATGAGACATTTGTGGTCAATTGATATTTTACTTTTCCACAAATCTCAATGTTCTATTTATCAACTCACTTCTTCCATATATACAAATTTTAAAAGAACATTCCTTTAAATGATAACATATCGAACGATGTCTTTAAGCAATAAAACATTTAATTTTATGCAAATGATTCACTTTACACAAATATCTAAGACATTCACAAAATATTCTATTTTTTGCAGCTTTTTATGGACAAAAACACACAAAATGAAAAAGAATGAAAAGCACCAAGACATACAAATAACTAAAGATTCTCGAACCAAAAGGAGAATAGAGTAAACAGTTTTAATGCATGACCCGACTCGACTGCGTTTCAAAAGAACACATATCCACAGAGTCTTGCTTTTAGAAACCCACAAGAACAGACAATTGTTCCCCAAATGCAATAATATTTATCTAACATTTGGTTAGAACACAGAGGAATTTTTCCATTTTCCAGGCATTCAAATTCTCTCTTTTAAATATTTTGAATTCACACATCTTCGTATATATTACACATTGGGGACACTGTGGAAGATAATTTGTAAAAAATATAAATAAGTAATGAAACAAACACATCTACACAAATTAAGATGGATTATTTTAATTACTTCGATATTAGCATCAGTTCTCTTAAAATTGATTGTAATATGTTTGCCATTGTACCGTTATTTATATTCGACCACATGATGTGTTGTAGTTTTGCATAGACCTAAATGTTGATGCTCATCCGAACTAATCAAATATTACAAATGCCGTAATATCGTGGTAAAACTGAAAACTAATACGAACGATTTGAAAATCCCAAAAATGTTGCTATACTAAACAGCAATAACTGAAGCAGACAACATATATATTCTTGAAAATATAGCATCGAAATCGTAATATGTATGTAAATCATAAAAATATAAGATATCTTAAAACCGTATAGATTCACTACCATATAGTAAATGCGTATAGATTAACTGCTTTTCATATATTACGAGTATTAATGATCAGTATATGTAAAATTTGGGTCCTTTTACCACAGGAGACAATCCTTAAAGCAATAACTCGAAATTAATTCTGCTTTTAGGAAAAAAACTCTAAATATTTTTTCCTCTATAGCAAAGATTTTTCGGTTACTGGGAACTAATTTGTTTGCAAAGACAAAAATATTCACCTATTGAGAACTTTCTTCTATAGGACAAATTATTATACTCAAGCCTGTTCATTTTATATCGTAGAACCAAGCTTTATTCATAAGGTTAACAGGGAGGCGAATTCGAAGTCTTCATTGACTGGCATATTTATTGTTCGAAGAATAAATATACAAGAAATATTTTTATTCGAACAAAGTTATATGTGAACATTACTATCATTACGTTTTTTTTAACATATTTTGCGTTTTTATCCTGTTCTGGTTGGTATTTCACGATTAAAAAGTTGACAGCAAGAGAAGACTAACGCATAAATTCGCCTGCCGGTTAACCTTATTAACAAACCTTTCGTAGAACCATACTTATACCTGCCGACTTCCCTTTTATCAGGTTAATTTTGTTTTCAAATTCCTTCTGCTCCAATGTTCCCCTTTTGATTTAAAGAATAAAATCATTATAAACTCATTTAAAATTAATTCAATTAAAGTTGCAGCTTCGGGATGCCAATAAAAACAACAACAACATTTCCAACAAATCATTAACTACACAAATGTTATATTGCTTTTAATTTCATAATGAAATAAGTTGTAGAAGAGATAAGTGAGGGAATATAAACTAAAATTACGAGAAGGAATTTTGATACATTCGGAATCATATTAAACGAAGAGAATTTTAACATCTGTACAAAATAAACTAAATAATTCCAAATTAAAGTTCGGTCGATTGGTACCGTAATATTAAATATATGCAGATCGAGTATATTTGTCGTATTCAGTCATGTCTGTCGATCTGATAGAATGCAATGACTAAAATTGGTGTATGGGTTGTCATTTTTTATTTTATGGACTAATTTGTTTTCGGTCCACTTCATCCTAAAATTTTAATCAGATCATCATCGAAAATTATAGGCGTTGTCTTTGACCCTATTTTGAACTTCATGGAAAATTTTAAAGGAATCAGCGCTATATTTCCGTCCTCTAATGATGTAATGGGTTACTAAATAATATCTGAATACGTAAGCACCTGTAAATTTATAATGACAGACGGACGGACGCTCAGGTCTAGATCGACTCAGCTAGTCGAGATAAGATTATCGGTATACTTAATGGTGGGTCTAGGACCAAACTTTCGCGGCGTTACAAACTCTTGGGGCTGCACAAAGCTATAATGCCCTGACAACATTGTTGTGTAGGGTATAAATATGTCATTTGTTTATTATATATATAGTTATAATAAAGGCAGTAATTTATTTTGTAATCATATTAACAATGCCTTGGCATCATTATCATTCATCCATAATTATAGGTAACATTATTTCTCAGCATATGTGTAGCCTATATGATGCCACATCGGTCTTTCTCTCTCTCTGATTATGAACATATTGAAAACTCTATACCGCACTGGAATTATTAAGAAGACAAACAATATGATTCCGCATATGCTGAACTGTAGAAATTATTTAAGTTCCTCGCAAGTTTATTTGTGTTCATAAACTCAATGGAATGCGGGTAAGGGTAAATATGAGAAAAGTTTAAAATGAGTTTTCAGCGCAAAGAAAACTCTCAACATAGATTCCCACACAAAGTTTAAACTAAATAATGTCGATAAACACGAACGAAGCTAACGAAGAAATATTGAAAAATTATTAAATGTTAACAAATATGGGAAATTAAGAACAGCATCTATAAACAACAACAAACTAATCATAATTTTTGAAATTCAGAAAATATGTTGGGATTGATAAGAATACAATGAATTTTAAATGCATTGATAATACAATTTCGAGGTGTTAGTCTAATTTATAATGATATTTTTGAATAAGATTAGTCTTCAGAGGCGAAGATAATCAATCATAAGACACGGAATGTTTTCCTCAGACCTAGTGTTGAAGACTTTTTTTAATTAGAAGAGGAAGTCCTTTCAATAGTTAAAATCTGACCTCTATATATGGACTGTGTAATATGTTTTAAAAAATAATCAAATCGTTTTTTATACATTTCATTCAATAAACTACTTTTTTAAAAACTTCAAAACAATCCCATATCAGTTAACATCTGCTTGTATGTGGTTGTATCCAGTTATTTTGGCATTGGGCTGGCTACAAAAAATAAACTTTTTTGTTTCATTCCCTTACTGTTTTTTCTGTTTCAGTTTTTTTTTAATCTAATGGACTTTTAGCAAACATATGCAAATACTAACAACAATAATAGAGATACGAAACAAATAAAAAAACACAAACATTCACTTAACAATTCGTTGCTGCTGGCATCAGGGGCTTGTCGATCGGTATTGCTACTGTCGCCATCGCCCCTGGAGGGAGAATAAATTCCGACAAGCATTACTACAAGTGTGGGAATTTGAACAAATGTCAAAAGCAACTTAGAGGTTATCTATGTTGATCAAACGAGAGGGGAATTGTTTGCAAAGTAGAGGGAGGGAAAGAGAACAGACACATAGCAAATTTTAGGGATAAAAGTAAAGAGAAATCAAACAATACACAAAAACATAAAATTAAAAAAAAGCCATTAGTTGGATTTTATGTCATTCGTCTCTGAGAATTATGTGGGACACAGTGGGTTAATAATCAATGAGTTTTGTTTACATAATTATTTAATACTATATATGAACAATTTCTCCTACTCATCTATGTTGTAAGGATAAAATAGCTTTGTGTAGCCGGAAGAGATTCTAACGCCGCGAAATATTGGTCTAACCCTTTAAATATCCATCTCCGATTGTGTGTGCGTCCGTCCGTCTTTCTATTATAATTTCTAACCCGGCTACAGTTATAAACAATTGTCAACAAATTTTGCATGTGGGACGGGTTCTGGCCAAAGAAGAATCATATGGACCAAAAAATTTATTTTTTTTGTTACTCTCACCTGACAATTATGACTCTAATGTCACGAAATTTTTCACAGAAAAAAGGGCCTGGCCCAGGAACAATTATAGCCTTTTTGCGGGTGAAATATACCCAGACTTTTTTGTTGAAAATGACAAAATTTACGTTCTATGGCATTTACATTTCCTCAGGAAGGTCGTAGACCGTAGAATAGACAATGTGGGGAATAGTCAGATGAAATCTGTTGGCTCGCTGTCTGCTGTCTACTAGAATGACTGCTTTCATAATGATCGATCAACATTCAGCGGGTGAAATCAACAAAATATCGCGAAATATTGTCAAGGCTCGGAATATATATATTCTCAAACAGTTACATGTCCCGCGTTTTTGTGTTGGGTAACATTAGGTCGGCCCGTCCGACTATAAAAACATTACGTTTTGCAAAGTTTGTGTCAATTCTGATACTTCGTTCACATATACCCATAATTACTGTGAGCCACTGTGTTGACTTATACGTAAACCTTTATTTACATACCTTTCATATTTTACTTTTATTTTGATACTAATTGTAAGATGAACCAACAATAAAGAATTAAACATGTGAGTTTTCTTCTTCTCTTGTTACTTCCACGAATTCAATGAGATACTAGGAACTCATAACTTTCCCAGCAATAACCTTTGGTGTACATTTCTTTGGAATAAAGGTGTTTCATTTCCTTTATCTTTGGAAAGTCATAAAAAAGAATCCTTCACGTGTGTATGTCTTTCCAAAATTTTCTTTGCAAGGAAGATAGCATTCATAGTTAGCAACGATGTATATAAATCGTCATCCTTGTGTTGATTCTGCAAATAGTATGACCTGGTGGCATTTGTCGATTACTGATGACTTGCAGATCACAAGGTGTGCCCCCCAGTTTTGTTCAGCAGTTAACGTAAAACGTGTTAACATATGTTTGCCAGTTAATTTTCCATTGATGTTGGTGTCGATTCGGTTTATCTTCTTCTTTTTAGTATTTTGCCTGAATAGGGCATTACAGATGTTACCTCATTAGTATAAATGAAGCTGATTAGTCAATTAGCTAAAAGTCTAAATTATCTTGCCTCACAAGACCAACAAAACAAGGAACGCCTAAGACACACACACACATCCACATTAGTCCACATAAGTACACACACAAAAGCACCCACCAAAGAAGATGAATGTAAGAAAATACCCGTAAAGAGGCTTGCGTGCGTTTTGTTTAGAAATATGTGCATGGAATGTGAATGATATCATCGAAGACATCATTAACATTTTATAGGTTAAAGAAGGTCATAAATGAGATGCTTAATAATTCCAACAGACATCTGTTATAAGTGTTATTAGAAGAACGAAATTCTTTTTGGAAAGTACGATAATCAATTGTTTGGTTGGAGAGGTTAGCGATGTTTGGCTATTTTACGGCTTATGATGAGATTATCTTTTAATAAAATACAGTGAATTCGGTGCAATAACACTAGAACCGGCTGTAGCTTTCGGTGGTAATCGACCGATTAAATTAAATATATTAAGATATCCGAATCTATCTTCCATAAATAAATTTTATTATGAGATATATTTATTGGCATAATGAGATATATTTATGTAAAATATTATTATAATTTATACGAAATTCATTAGTGTAAGATTTTCAGAGCATAGATCGGGTAAAAGTGGGAAATGACTATAAAATCACACGAATATCGGTTTCTATCATAAGTCTTGTAAGCGACATATTTTCTGGAATATTGGGAGCTCATTGTTGTTCATTATTGTATTTAATGCATTGTTATGTGGCACGATGTGTGTTTGCCAACAACGACAGCAAGACCATTGAGACATGTTCCACAAATCGCCATAGTGGTGAGGCTGTGCATATTGCACTGCTGCAATATTCATGGAGATGTACTCCGCTAAGAGTATCGATAACTATATATGCATGAATATAACATCTTACATAGTCTATAGTCAGATAAACAATTTCACAGAATACTATTTATGTAAAAATATGTACAGTATATTTTATTGTTATATAAGTGCAGTATTGTTGTGTAGCATTTTTTTTTTAATTTTTTTAATTAAAACAATTTAAGTCAATTGTATATGACATTTTATAAGAGAAACTTTTTAAGAATTTACGAATATATTTTCAATGTGTATCAAAGCGTGCATAAAAAATATATATTTTTAAGGAGTTCAATTTGTGAATTTATTTTTTTTATCAAGTTCTGGATTGTTTTAAAGAATGTATTTTTTCAAGGATAATAAATGCGTGGATTTTTAAAGGAATATTTTTTTATAAACTATTTTTTTTTAAAGATTTTTGGTCAAAGATTAGCAAGCCCTGTTGATTTATGAAATAAGGATATTCAAGCACTGTTGACCTGTGAAAGATAGATTATCAAGGTGTGGATATTTTTTTATAATTTTTCTCTATGACTATCAAGGCCTGGATTTCTTATAGAATATTTTTTAAAGGATTACAAAGCTTATATTTTTAAAAATTGTTTATCTCACTTTCAATAATATTTCTACAAAATGCTCCATTTTCCATACAATTAATCTCGTATATCTTTTACATAAAATATGTACTTCAATAACCAATTTATTAAACATCCATATTGCACGATAATTTTTCTACGGAGCGTATGATTATGAATTACCACTAAAACTGACATAGCTCATTCGCTCCCCTCAACAACAACCCATCATCACTAAATCTTTATGCGTTATGTCGTGGACGTAAATGTAAAGCGAGGAAATATAATCATTACATGTTTTATTACCGTTGGCAAACATATCGAAATAGTACGCAAATCCTCAATTTTATACAAAGCATTACCTCCCCTTTCTCTCGAAAAAGCAATGTCGAAGCAAGTGTGAACTAAGGAATTCAAAACTGAAATGCAAAAACATCAAACCTCACATACCATATCCCATTGGCAACAATTTCAAAACAAGCTAAATTCACTATGTGAAGGATGTTGGCGTTGAAAAAGAGGGAGACACATTTTCTGTTTCTGTTGTTGTAAAATAAAACTTAGCATAAGTATAAACGATAAAGCATCATCATCTGTGTGATTAAGCAGCACAAGCAGCTGCTGCCTCTTCTGCGAACCGCCATTACTACTCCATACAACTGATTCCGGAAACAGTAGCTGCTGCTACTATAGTTGTTGTCAATATTGTTTTTACTTTTTTGCTGCTGTTACTACGTATTGTGTGTGTTTTCTTATTGCCAGCTGCTATAGCATACTCCTACTGTATACTTTGTAGTCATCATCCATTTTACTACGTATTCTGCCACGAATGAAGATGAACGCTAACGCTTCAACTACTGTTGTTTAGATTATGCTAATATGCTGTACAGAAACCACACACACAGCTCAATCACTACCCCCTCCATGTCATCCAACCCATTATTTGTGCTTTGTTTTCATCTATATTTGCTCTGTTGCCTCGGCCATAAATGGAGCACCGGCCAAACGTATCAGGACAATTTTCCCAAATCAATGAGAAGTGTTAAATTATTTGACATAGTATCGATATTCATTACACCCTCAGATTTAATGCGAATGATGTTTGTTATAAAATATATCCGTCCTATATCTCCAAACTTTTACATCGTTCGATTCCAACCAAACTCATATAAAGTTCGAATATGGGGTTCATAGTTCCACTCTTTCTGGAAGCCGCCCACAATGGTCAAACCTATGATGAAAAAGAAATATACACAATCGTGGGAACACAGTATCTGAGTTTATATAAATCTAGGTTATCGGCCCAAACAAGGGTCAACATTGTTACAACTTGTACAATTGATGTAAGAAGATGAAGTTTAAGTAACGCCCTCTTGCTTGTACCACTCTCAAAAGGATTTACAATTTTATATAAATTCTATATCAAGTTGGTTGTTTATTCGACTTAGTCCAATTGTTGCACACCTTAGTATTTCTTTAAAAATCCAGATCAAATCCGAATATGCAGTCCATTCCTTCGCGTACCTCTATTTGATCCAACATTTCAATACCTTAATATTCTGAATATTCTGGCATACAAATTATCATGTACTACTCAGAACTGTAGCCATATGGCTTCTTACAGCCTCTTGGAAATATCGGCTAGGAACATACCTAAAACGGAGCGGGACCTCCTACTATGTGACAACCTAGATTTCTGTTGAAAATGTCCTACAAAGATGTTTATAATTCGGAATGCAAAATTGCAGCCACTTCGGTTGGAAAATTCTATCTAAAACAATCAGATTACACACTGATGAGCAAGGCATATGATCGCCTGCAAAATTACCACTCGACAACAATTTTGACTGAATCTAAATCTTGATCCTCTAAGTCAGAGTTTGATATGGCGAAAAATTTATTCCAAAATTTTAATAATATTTCCCCTATTTCCTACTATACTTCACACTAGCTGATGTTTTGGTTCAATTTGTGTGTCAACACTTCGTGTTACTTTTTTCTTATTTTGAATGAGAGCAAAATTGTGTTTTCGTTACAATTATGGCTTCATTTCCTGTCCATATTCATTAACTTCCGTCTATGGCAATAATTTCTATAATTCATATTTGAATGCATGGATAATACTTCAGGATGGTCGTATGGCTGGTTCCTTCAGCTGTTGGCTGTTATACCTATTTGCAGGCATATTATTCTGGAAATTTTCTGCTCAGTTATTTTGCCATTCGTTCTTTTTTTGTATTTTAGGTTCTGTTTTCAGTTCAACTCACTTCGTCGATTCGAATTGAGTTGGGGATTTGCCGCAACACACATTTCCCAACATTGCACGTATTCTGTGCAACCGTTTCTCTGCATTCTTTCATTCGTTCGCTCGTTTATTCATTCATTTTTTCTTCATTACCTTTTCCAGTCAATATATCACTTTCTGCAATTTTGTTCATGACGGCATGGCTTATGGCAGAACATTCCATGTTCTGCGTTTGCCATTTTAACTGCTGGTAGTCGTTTGCTTTTACCAGCCGCCTTCTACTCCTTTTCCTTCCCTTAGCTCTTTCTAACAAATATTCGCGCAAATATTGCTGACTTTTTTTAATATTTCAGAAATTTAAATGTCAGACGAGAAGAATTGGCGAAGTAAGCATATGAGTGAGCTAACCAACCCGTTTGTTAGGTGTTTGTTTGAATATCTGTCGAAAGAATTGTTATGTTGTAATGCCGATATTTTTTCGCCACCATTCGTTATTGTATTGGAATATTCTATAAGAGATTGTTAAAAGAAAAATGTCAAATGGAAAATTTACTTATTCAATTGGGATAATATAAATACATGTATTTGGATATATTCATGTTAGTTGATTGTATATATTTTTCTATGTCTGTCTACACATAGGTGTAGATATGTTGAATTTTTGGAGCGTGGATAACTATTTAATTGGCAAAAAATGCTAAGCTATAAGGAAACAGTGTGTAGCAGAGTTTTACTAAAAAGTAGATCATATATATTTGTAAAAATCTAGTTCCTGAATTAAATAATTTGTCTAATTTTTACTAATATTTAAAAAAAATCTAAATTATGTTTATAGACTTTGATCAATAATGATTTAATTTAAATTATTTTTATAAATTTATTCAAGCGTGAATTTTGAATTTTTTTTTTTATAAATTTATTCAGAATTGAATCTCTAATTCGATTTTAAATCTATTGCTTATTTTTAAATTTTACATCAAAAACAACTATCGTCGCCAAAACGTCTGCCTCTCTCTTTGCATATCAAAAACTAAAACAAGCTTTCACACAGCGAAAGCGACTAAAAATATAACTGTAAATCTATCATGCTGACATCAATCAACGGGTAAAATATATATGGCGAACAAAGTCATTCATGGTAACCAAAAAAGAAAAACTAAAACACTTGAGTTAAACAAAATTCTAAAAATGCTTGCAACAAAGAAGTAGCAAAAAAAAAATTTTGCAACACCATAAATGCAGTTATAAAAGTTTAACAAGATTTATTATTCATGTCTAGGAGAAGTATTGTCAACGAAGAAGGTCCGCATGGCCTTCGCCATTGAAGTTGAAGTTTAGAGGGGAAAGTTTTGAAAAGGTTCTTTGTGGAAATTGTTGTTTTTAAATGCTAGAATAAGTCCTATAATTTTAGGGTACGCATGAGTTATATTATGCATAATACGCCATAAAGTCAAATAATGAATGCTTGCAATTGAGTTAAAACTTCAAAAATCGATTATATATATTTTTTCAAATTTTATACTATCAGATCGATTGTCCTAAAAAATAGTATTACGAATATACACTCAGATCCTAGTTGTTGGCAAAATATTCCTTAAAAAATCGGGCATAGTTTTACTCGTCCTTGGAAAATATTCTTTAAAAATCCAAGCCTATGTTTGCTATTCTATAAAAATAGTCATTGGAATAATATTATTTAAAACAAATCGATGCTTATCAAAGACTAGACCTTGGAAAATTCTTTCAAAAATCCACGTATAATGTGAATAAATTTCTCATATTTTCGTATCCTTACTTCCAGTTTTCTGTAAAGACATTCATGTGTAAAAATATGGCAGAGGAGTTGTGCCAAATGTTAAGTGCTCTTAAGAAGTTGTATGCAAACGTTTTGTTAAAGATTGAGTCATATATACCTATGCATAGGAATTTAGGTTAACACTCAGTTAATACTGTTATAATTAGAAGGTAATAATGACAGATTCCTTCGAAAAATATAGAAATCCACGCTTATTGGTTTAAGAAACCTTCAAAAAATATTCTTTAAATGTATAGGTGTGTGAGTCCTTCGAAATATTCTCCTCAAAAGCTTTACAAAAAAACTTTTATACCCAAAATACAATTTTTTATGTACCAAATTAAATTCTCTAGGAGTAGTACAGAATATTTCCAAAATTTGAAAAATATATCGTAAATATTGCGCGTTATATTGTATTTTTCAATATACCCCATAAAGCTATTCTCATCTATATATGACAATATATATGAACCTTTACATCAGGTCATCTTATGGGCCGTACTCTTTCGTTCCAAATATACTTAATGGCACCCTCTTCAAATATTGTCCCAAATTTCTCGCTAAAATCTTCCTGTTTAACATTCATTTGGTGGAAAATTACATTTTATCCTCGATTATCAAAACAACAACAACACAACAAATTTCTTCAAGAGCCATTCAAACTTTTTTTGAAAAGCCATCAAATCGGAAAGTGATTTCGAAAAACTTCAAAAATGGTCAAATGACGAGAAACAAACAAAAAATCTCCCCACATTTCTTCTTAAATATTCTGCTGGATATCATCCACGAATTTTGATGATAGAATCTGGTTGATATCTGCAAGTTGCATTTTATATAAAAACAATTGACTACAAGTATTGAAAACGATTTATCTAAAACTGAGAATTTTCATAGCATTTGTATATGAAGTTAGATTGATGTGCACCCACTATTATGGGAGGGTGTTTGATGATGAGAACGAGGATGATGATGACTGTTTAACACTCGGGTGATAAAAAACTTACAAATGTATAAACAATATTCCACAAGGACAATAACAGCGCCAACACTTGTACATCTACAGTATCACAAAAATGAGCCAGAAGGAACACCACCATGGAATCCATATACATAAACGACATTAATGTAAACAACTTAAGTGCAAAACAAGTTAGAACAAAAAAAAAACTGGTAAAGAAAAACTGATTTACAAAAAATAAGAACAAAAAAAAACGTCAAAAAGGTTTCTTAACAGAACTGCAAGAAATCAAAAACATTGTGTGCCACACATTAAAGAGAACTGTCAGCAGAAGCTTACAATGTAAATAGAAGTAGCGAATGAAGACGATAGAAACAAAAAAATTCGTAATAGAAAATCTCCTTACTTCGAGCAAAAAATAGTGCAAAAAATGCAAAACTTTAAATACTCTTCATGACATTTTCAAACTAAATGGGATTTTTTTAAGGGCCAGCGTCAACACCGACAACACCAACATCAATCATGACATACAAAATCATCGTAAATGAGTAGAAATATAGTAAACACGGTTTCGTGTTAGGCAGAGTCGAACTAGTTGTACCCTCCAGCATTCTGTTCAAATATTAATACAAGTTTTTTCTAAAACTTTGCATAACATCTTCAATTTGCGACCAACAGTATTTCGTAATGTTACAAACTCTTGTGCCAAACAAATATTTGTAAATTGCAACATTTCTATGACAACACAAACGAAGAAGTATAAAAAGAACGAATGGTGTTAAAGGAAAAACACAAACACTGTTTCATTTTCAAAACTCTTGATTTGTTCTGTTCCCTTTTGGTGTAGTTTTCAAATCCCTTCACTGTAGCCTGATAGCAATTGATGAAATCAAACATTAATGGTGGAAACAGAAGGGAGAATGTATTTGAAAACAAGTTTTGATGAATTTGGGGAATTTTAAGAGCTAATACAAGTTTCAATAAAATAATACACAAACTGGGTGGAAATATATATTTGCATTTCATTCCTTTATCAATTGAATTACTCAAAGGAAATTACTTTATGTTTTAAGAAGAATGCGTAAAAGAAGTGAAAATGAAGAGCTGCAGGGGAATAGGAAATATTGTAAAAGGATTTTTATGTTTTATTGCTTAGCAGCGAAAAATGTTTAGGTCAATTGAAAGTATTTTTCATGAATTTTAAACTTGCAGAAGAACGTATGGTCCAACCTTTCACTTATTTATTATTAATTTTAATATTCGTATTATTTAAAAATTTTAGTCCGCTCAAATTTCTTAAAAGAAATGTCTAAGTCTGTGTAGCCCTATATAAAATACGGTCCTTTTTCGTTTCAGGTTTTTATTTATAATAAGTTCCTAGTAGTTCAGATATTACGGAGGCTACGGATTTGGGTTGACTTATAAATATTTCAGATTTCGATAAATCGAAATTCTGTTTGTGAAAATATATACGTTGTTAAGCTTCAAAACCTATTTGAAGGCCTCAAATTGAAATTTCTTTCTCGAAATCCGCATTTTTCGTGCTCACCTTTTTGGAAGGTTGTGACCAGAGTTAAGGTATATTTCAATTTCAATTTTTAATAATCCAAAATTAACAAATTATCTAGTGTAAGATATGTACATTACAAGGTTTGAGATATATCAAAAAGATTTACAACAAATAGTATGCTCTAAATTGTATGTTTTCATTAATATATGATTTGATCGATTTGAGGCAAAAAGGATTGTAAAAACCTTATATGAATTTTTAAAATTTAAAGGGTCATGATTTAAAAATATAAGTTCACAATTTAATTATTTTTAAAGAAAAATAATTAACTATTGATCTATATTTTTGCATGGTGATTAACATTTCTATTATAAATATATATCGCAACACTCTCTTAATATTTCATAAGGAGAATCTAAAAGTTTTTAGAAATAGTTTTCATTAATTCTGTTTATAAAATCGATTATGAGTTCGTAACCAGTATCTTCATGTAGTATTGTCGTTGGGTAGCGCCAAGGTTTGTTGAATATCATCTTCAAGCATTTATTCTGGATGATTTGCAGTCGTTTGAGGTATAATCGATGTTTACATACCAGATTTTGTAACATTATTAATATTTTTCTACTTTTATTTCATTTCAGGTGAGAACAATCATGTTTTTACTACATGAGTAAATGAATAAATTTCCCCTACAAAATCGTATTAAACTGTGAGTAATCACTAAGAAAATATTGACTTAAACCCTTACATTTTAAGGCTAATAGTCCTAAACAATATACCCCAAAAATGGTAACAATGATAACTATTAACTTCAACACCAACGACAGATAGGTAAACAAACAAACAGTCAGCAGAAAATAAAATCCACAATCGCATTAACAATAGAAAAGGGGTTAAAAGGAAGAGGGATGGGAATAATTGATAAAGAATTTTATAAATAACCCTTTTTATGAGGAGAAAATCTGTGGAATATGTACGACCGTATTAACAAAAATATGGAATTAGACAATGTGACACTCTACACATATATCCCTAAACTTGAGTAATATAAAACCTATATTAAAATAAAATATTTAACTTTAAAAAACAATTCCAAAGCAATGTTCCTAAGACGTATTACTGTCTTGGGAAATTTGCTTTGGAATTGTTTTCGAAGATATTTGATCAGAAAAATCCATATAAAATTATTCAAACAAATTAACATTAATCGACTAAAGATCATTAGTCTTAGATCTAAATCCCGCCTTAGCACAGATGTTATTCCTTCGCATGAGTTCGTTTAATTGATCAATTTTAGAAGAACCTAAAATAATCCATTCTGAAGAATATTGACCGACCTCCAGAGACCCTTATATATTTCACGGGTTAATAAACATTAACGAAATTATCGACAAACAGTCGACTCCGCTTTACTGAAACGGAAAAAAATCTGGATGTTTGTTTCAATTATCCGATGTTTTAAGCGGAGTTCGGTTAACTGAAAATAATCACAGTTATCCGAACTATGGGGTTGTGAATAAGTAATATACTTCTTGGAAAAATTTGTTCATTGTAGATTCACATTTTTACACTGTTCCTATTTCAAATTTGGTTATCATCTTGAAGGCTTTAAATAATAACTGAGCGTATTTAAAAGTGGACGACCTGCTCGAAATTGTGTTAATTATATGGGACCCCTATTAATGGTACATTTTGTAACATATTTTGGTACATCTTTGTTACTTGTATATAAAATATAGAAGTGCAGAACGGAATTTTTGCGAATTTTCCAAATGAGTTTAAAATGTTGGCCGCACGATTTTAACGTTCTTTGACATCAAATTTATATATACTTGATATACACGTTCTATACGTCGGAAAAATCTTAAATTGCAGAAAAATATCTGTTACGGTGGGCTTTGAAGATGTGATTCCTCAATGCAAAATATTCTGCCATTATCTTTCATTCTAATGATTTTCAGTAATACGGAGTGATTTGATAGGACATTGCAATATTTGACTTCAAAAGCTATTTCAGTTATCCGATATTTTCAGTTATGCGAAGTTTCCCTTATGCGGAGTAAATTTGCGACTCAACTAAAATGTAATGTTGCAGGAAATCAACTACACTAATCCGATATTTTTCAGTTAAGCGACTTACAATAAAGCGGAGTCGAATGTACCCTTTTTCGTTCTTACATTCAATTGCATAAGAAACAAAACATTTTCAAACAAAAACACAAACAAATGGCTAAATGGGGGCGACAAACATTTCAACAGTTATACATATAGATAACAACAACAATAATGACTGAAAAGCGATTGAGATTAATAACATTTGATATGTTAAATAAACAAATAAAAGTAATCAAATAAAGGATAATCGATATTTATTAACGAATCAAGGAATGCTGAAAACTTTATTTATATTTGTGTGTGAGAATGGCTTCTAATTAAAGCAACACCAAGCCACACAAATAACAATGTCTCAATACTCTTTCAAGAAAAACAAATATCCGCATTAATTTTTTTCTTCTAGTTAAAAACCCATATCTCGGAAGAAAGAGACAGGAGTAAAGAGAGCAAAGTCTGTCTGCCATCCACTATTTAATATTGCCTAAAGTGTCAGTTAATTTGACAAGTTGAAATGTTTAGGTTTTTCCACACACCATACGTGTTAAAACAACCAATAAAAAAAACTACCGAAATACGAAAGAGAGCAACGGTAGAAGAAAAAAATAATCGTTAGAGTTTGTAACATTGACCTTACCACAAAATCCTTGAAGCCAAAATTTATTGACACATTCCAGCGGAGCGAAATCAGCAACTAAAAAACAAAATACTCTTCGAAAGCAAGCCCTTGCACAGTAGGAATGCCAAACACCGCTTCCTTGCCATAGGATTACATGGACCTTCACTATCTGTGTATGAACCAAAGGCAGAAGGCATCTGCCAGCAGCCAACAATTCTGCTATCCACGTTAACACTGTCTCCCCCTAAAAGAACACAACCCTCGTCAAAAT
Organism: Musca vetustissima; assembly: GCF_032173495.1. Taxonomy (NCBI): domain Eukaryota; kingdom Metazoa; phylum Arthropoda; class Insecta; order Diptera; family Muscidae; genus Musca; species Musca vetustissima. The sequence goes on along the minus strand of NW_026888091.1, from coordinate 39,588 downwards.
ATATTACGATGTCGACGTATTACCAGTGAAGGAAAACTTTTTATTTGTGACAGCCAATAATATTAAACCCGGGGGCCCCTGGGATTGGCTTTCCCGGTTCTTAGATAATTGTGTATATAGGTACATATTTAAGGTGCTGCACCATTTTATAATTTTTTCACTGTTTAAGTTGGATAATTTTATCCACACTTGGGGACTAATATGAATAAATGTATCCATAAATGTGGATACTATTATCCCCAAATGAGGATAATATTATCCATCAATGTGTATGAAAATTTTTATCAATGTGGATTATTTAGGGAAGAACATTATGGTTTTCCATCCCTGTCCCGTCTATTCACCATCTAACTGTAACTAGGGCTCTTGCCAATTTGTTTTTTTTTCGTTCACTGCCTTGGCCCTTTTGGGATGAAATTTGTTGAAAAGGGTGTTGAATTCGTGACTATTCCTCAAAGACGTTTGTCTTCTTGTTTTGCTGTGTGGTCATAGAAATAATTGTTGTTTTGATTTCTTTGTAGTAGATGTTGTTGTTTTTGTTGTCCAGGATTTTGTTTGTGATATGTTTGTGCCATTCACAAATTGGCCTAATTTGACTTTTGTATTGTCGTTATTGTCTTAATGTCGCAAAACTTAAAAGATGTTCCTCGATTCTCACCCCCTCTGCCAAATCAAAAAGGAATGTCAATTGTCCTGATTGTTGGTGTTGTTAGTGTTGTTGGTCGATAAGTACGTTATTATTATTATTATTATTATTATTTCAAACTGACATTGTGCGGATATAAACGTTTACCTGACCGTTTTGAAGTTGAATAATATTACCGACACGTTTCGTTATTTATTTCTATTTTTTATTTTGTAATGGCATAGTGCAAACGTGAAAGTAAATGAGAATGTGAAGAAGAAATTCCAGTCCATATATATTTTATTAAGGAAATTGATCCCGGTGCCTTATGTGACAGCTACTTGACAGTTGTACTTGTCAAAATAGAGACAGGCAACTTAGTGTTGCTGTTGTTCGTGTGTTTTTTTAAAAAAATCGAAAACCAACTGAAAAATAATCCAAGATTTTTTAATAATTATTTTTCTATTTGTTCAGCCCTCTGATTTTTGAGGAAGGTTTTGGAAACAAATGTTGAGACAATAACAATCCTAATTCTGATTGACATAAAAATATACTTGTTATGGAATGACAAAATAAGAGCATTATGTTTTTTTGTGATATGAGTGGATTGGCGATATTTTTCTAAAAAATATATTAACCTTGGAAGTAATGATTGGGGGTTTCAAAGAGTATTTTGAATTCTTAGTCTGTACAGGAAAAGCGTGGTTTACACAGAGGATTTGGGTAAAGGTTAGCCCAATAAACTAAAGATATACAGATGTGGATGGGTCTTGAATAATTTATATTCCCTGCTGACCTTAAAGTGGAGTTTCTGCACTCACAACTTTAGTAGCCAAATATGACCATTTATGGGTCCTATTTAAGTTAGTACATGGCGAATATTGTAAAATACAAGTTAGGTTCCAATATATCCCAACAAGTAATTAAAAATATACCATATTTTATTTATGTTTTGTCATTTGAATTTTAAGACCGAGGATCGAGATCGAGGTTTGCAATCAAAATAAATATATTTCATTCATTTCTCTTTTTCTAGATTTCACTTTAATTTCAATTAATTCAATTTATTTTCTTTTAAAAATTACATTAAAATCTTGTTCTAATTCAATCTAAATGCAGTAATAAAATTCTGCCTTATGTTTTGAACTATAAAATCACTCAACTCTTCTAAACTACTTTTTCGAAAATAGGAAATCTTAGATTTAGAGTTTTCTTAAGAATTAGGACATGATAAATGGAATATAAAGTTGTGTGCATGTGTGTGTCTAAATTGTATATTCTGACAACTATGTTCTGTGAAAATGCATCTTCAATTTCAAAAAGTAGTTTCTAGTGTTAAAATGTTAACTCTATCATCTTTTACATTTCACATCTCTGTACGCTGCACTGAAATTATGGGCAACATGTTCAGGAATATTTGGTTGTGAAACAAATTAAAAGTTTAGATATGTAGAAATCTCTTTATATATTTTTAATCGAAAACAAACGGGACCTTTGTGTGCGGAAGAACTTTTCTATTTATCCGAAATGCCATCTTACAGCCACTTCGGTGGAAATGCGGTTTCACATTAATAATAATTGATTACACTGTGCTACAAAATAACAAAAAAATTTTTTTCATTGGTTCTAATGTACCAATTTTGTATATTTGAAGTCCCTAAAAATACCTTTGGTTTTTCTGGGTCACTTCGAAAACTAATTTTATAACGGTAAATATAGAGAAAAACGTGGTTTCATGGATTTTCCATTTGAAACTTGAATAACTTATTTACTTTATAACGGATTTATATTATTCTTTTTTTCTTTCGAAGAATACAATTTTTCCTTTCAAACAAGATATATATTTGGTAAATCGCTTGAGGATTGGCTGAGTTACAGCGGTTGGAATATGAAAAATACGCATAAAATGACAAAATTTATTTTTCTTGGGCTGTACGATGAAATTATGATATCAAGCCATATAAGTTTTATTATATTACGGGCAAGAAAATTAAATTAGCTTTCGAAAATGATAAAAATCAAAAAAAAAAAAAAAAAAAATGATGAATTATACACATTTTTGTATTGATTCTATACATATTCTCTAAAGGAAACATGGGTCTGTATCGTTTCCTGTTAGAACCCGTTATTTTGACAAGGCAAAAGGAAACACATAACCCATAGTTCCTTTAGAGAGATGCATGGTGTGGCAAAAATGTGTATAAGTCATCCATTTTTTAACCGATTTTTTTGATTTTTATCATTTTCGAAAGCATATTTAATTTTCTTCCCCGTAATATAATAAAAGTTATATGGCTTGATATCATAATTTGTGTCAGTGTAAGAGAAAATAAATTTTGTCATTTTATGGTATTTTTCATATTCCAACCGCTGTAACATCCAATCCTCAAGCGATTTACCAAATATATATCTTTTTTGAAAGGAAAAATTGTACTCTTCGAAAGAAAAAAAGAATAATATAAATCCGTTATAAAGTAAATAAGTTATTTAAGTTTCAAATGGAAAATCCATGAAACCACGTTTTTCTCTATATTTACCGTTATAAAATTAGTTTTCGAAGTTGAAAAACCAAAGGTATGAGGGAGTAAGGACTTCAATAACACCATTTTTACATTTTTTGCCTTGTGTAAGCACAGTGTTATTAAAATTGTCAAAGAAAAGTGACATTTGCTTTCTATTGCACTTTTATATATTTATCTAATCTATCTTCTATAAATAGAACAACTCAACAGAACACACCACATTTTCGTAGAGCATCCCATAGCCTGTCCTACCAACTATGACCCATTTTTTCTCCAACATTATGAATCACATGGAACTCATAACAAAACTTGTCTGACTAACTGCATGACTGAATAGCTGTCTGACAGACTAACTGACTGAATAAAAAGGCTTAAAAAAATTGTTTAAGTGTGTAAATATTTGTGCAACAATTTGTTGTCACCATAATCTTTTGCTACAAATACAAAACAACACAAGTTAATACAAGAAATGTTGTCAAATGCATGCATTCCTACTCTTGGTTGGTTAAGTTTTCTTACACTTCTTTCCGTTTCCGTTTACAATGACAAGGCAAGTCAAGTTACACAAACGCACATTCAGAGAGACTGGTGTGGCAAAGTGTGAGGGTAAGGCGAAAACTGTTTTACTTCGTAAACATATATGAATTCTAAACAAAAAAGTCATACATATCTTTGTGTGTCTGTGTCAAGAGAGAAAAACATCATCGGTGGTATCATCATAATCAGAAACATCTTTGGTATTCTAACTTAACTCTTTTTTACTGCTTACCCTACTGATGCTTATCATAAAGGCAGCGCTTATCCATTTTTGTGAGGGGGAAATGATAAATAAATAGAACGCGAAACCAAAATAATCTGCACCTCTCATTTTTTGAGGTTGGGTGTGAGGGAGTAAGGATTTCAATAACACCAGGCTTTTTACTTATTTTTTGCCTTGCCAGAAATTGTGTGTAAGAATGTCTATCTTTTTATATGTTTGCTTGTTTGTATATGTATTTTCTTCGTATTTACTTGAGTGCAGTTGGCATAAGAGGATTATCTGAGTTCCAAATATCAACAACAACACCATCGTAGAAAAAACTGGGATAATGGGAAAAAACGTTGAAAAGTTGAAGTGTTACAAAATTTTCTGTTATTTTTCACGAAAATTTTTATTCTGTCAATTTCAAAAGTCGTTATCATTGCGAGAGCAAGTCAGATTTTACCATGACAGCTGTTTTTAAGTGTTGATGCATGTTTTTGCTGTCACTTGTACTGTTGGTGTTGTTGTTCGGTTGTGATAAGTGTTCCATAAAAGGATTTGTAATCTTTGAAGTGAAATTTTGCATTTCTTCTTTACAGTTTAAGAGTGTGTATGATTGTTTTCTAGTTAATAATTCAAGAGTAATAAACTTATTGTAAATCATGTTAACTTAAATTATTTTAGGATAATCAGGAAGTTAAAGAATCAATTTGTAAGATGTTTTTGCTGAATGAAAATTACTAAGCATAGTATTCTACTCCTTATCCCATAACCTGGTGTTTGATACGTCTTGATATATTTTCAATGATTAAAAATTAGCTCAAGATTATTAGATTGGTGCATATTTAACAAGTCCATGGGTCCCGGATGCACTTTCTATATGTGTTTTACAATGACAATATAGGTCTCTAACATTTTTCATTTCAATCAAAGCTTTTATACAATCTTAAAAATACTGAACCAACAACTCGAGAATATCATATAATTGTTTCAATCTTCTCATATTCCCTTATTTTATGGGTCTAGGTCGGATCTATTGTTAATCAATCCCTTAACCAAAAATATGGAAATCTTCTTGTCTTCTATTTTTGTTTTTTTTTTCTCCAAAATCCTTGTTGACAAGATTTAGCTTAACAATTCTTGCAATTTATATTTTTTTCTCGGCCTACTTAGTCCTCAGCCATCATCGTTATTAGGTGTTTTATTTTTACTATATGTTTTGCAATGAATAACAAAAGCAACGAAAAGTTAACTTAAACCACTTTTGGTGTGAATTTGAGAAGAAAGAAGATTTAAGTTGTAATGTACACGAAGTAAATTTTCGTTGGATGTATTTTTTATAAAATTTCTTTACATCTAAGCCGTTGGTCAAAGTGTGGATTCCCTGATAAAAAATTAACAAACAACATAATAAAAAAAAATGGACCAGAAAATCTAAATTATAATAACTAAAAAGTATGACCCCTCTAAAAAAATAAATAAAGTTACTAAGAAGCTATGAATGGGTTTGTTTCAATCGATGCTATAAAAGTATTTCATTTCTGAGGTGTTATGAGAAATGGCCTCAAAACCCTCACCTTCCTATGTCCATATGGCATTTAATTATATTTTATGGACCCCGCATTCTATCACTCCATAATATTTGTTACCCCATATTGGTAAGAAAAGTTTACCATTTTATTGAAATCATATACAAATTTCATATTGAAATCATATACAAATTTATTCAAATCATAATTAATTATATGCATTTTATAAACATTATATATTTGCTTTTCTATTAAATAAGTTTTTTTTGATCTAACAATATTTACAAAATTTCAAGAAAAATTCATTTCTTGAAATAAATTCCTTAAAAAATTTTTCTCAATCAAAAAAAAATATATTAGTTTTTTAACTTAGACCTTTTTTCAAAGGGTTAATTGTTGTGCGAAGTCAATAATCCTAAAGAGAAATGTCCTCAAAAAAGTATTTCATTAAACAAATAAGCATTAACAGCAACAAAAAATTTTGGTAAATTATTTTTCTCCTTTTTAAATATATATATATATGTGCCAAGAGACAAACCTAAAAAATATCTATTTACTTTTAAAATCTTAAAAATAAAAAATCGAAGAAGAGAGTAACGTGTATTTTAAACACTCTTTATAAATATAATATAACAAGAGAGGTGCACTCACTTACCCTGCTCTCCGGTATTGTCGAAGGCCTTCTGCAATTACTGGATGCGAGATACGTTTGATGATTTTTCTACTGATTTTGCATTTCTCTTGAGGTTATACATTTTGTAGCATGCGATAGAATTTTAACTGTTAATGCTTAAAAAAATAAAAATGACTTATGTCTATAATTTTAATTCTAATGGAAAATAATATGCAATTTACTTGATCACATTATGAGTTTATGATAGTGTTTCTGATCAAAATTTTCAGAAATTGTATTTTTAAATATTCTCATTAAAAAGACGTATAATAAAATTAGTACTCATTTATATGTAATCGAGATACAATTAATATTGTACTATTATTATTTACCACTCGGTAATAAATTTTTGGTCAATTAAATTGCATATTTAAATGATTTCTTATTACCTTTGCATGTTTAATTTATTTAATACTTATATGAACTGGATGCTTGAAATATTGGTGATCAGTGAATCAGGATCGTTTTGGCATGGTAATGGATTGCTGATCAAATTGGTGGTTTATCATTAAATTTAATGGATTTTATATTGTGTGGGCTGTATAGGATATCATTGTGTGAGTCATAAAAGATGTGGTAAAGTTATTATATAACCATAGTAGACATGTTATCGGTTAGGTTGGCACTTATTGGTTATGTGAATCCTCTGGGATCTTCTCTAGGTTAAAATGTCATATCTTACGCCACAATGACAAATAACAGCAATGTATTCTATTGAGTTGGTAGCTTCTCGCAACGTAATGAAATTCACAACAAATTCCGTAAAGGTTATGTATGTACTTTTAATATGTTTTTTCACGCTAGTCAGGACCAAGGATTCACTGTTGGATTATCCTCGAATTGTGGTCTAATTTTTGGACAAGATGAAGAATTTCGAGACGTTTATTAATGAACACTTGGCGGAGCAATACGTTGGTTGACCACCGTATTCTGGAGATGATGGGTTTTTAAAAATTCGGCTTTTCTGTCGTATGGGAGGCTTGGTATAACATGGGCTTTTACAAAAGCCAATGTGATTATGATTATACGAGCATTCCACGACAATAAATTCTGAAATTTATTGAATCCACTTAAAATTTTTTTTTTCACAACAGGTTTATAATTTACCTTAAATATATGTAGGCCAAACAAAATAAAACTTTTTATAAAAAAATTCGGTTTAATTATGATGTTTCAGATTTTTAATGATATTTTTTTGGACCGATGAAGGTTTGATTACTTTCGAGGTATTTTTCCAAAAGAAAGAATACTTTAGTTTTCTAAAGTTTTTGGTTGCAATGCCGAAAATAAATAACAAAATAAACAATGAAAGTTAAGTTGGTTGCAATGTTTGAAAATTTTGCGAAATCAGATTTATGTATGGAAATATGCCAAATCTACTAAAGGAAACTCGTAGAATTAGAAAATTGCAATTTTATTCTAATTTAAATAATTTTATTCAATTTATTATGTATAAATCCTAGTGGGATAATGTAGTTTAATTTTAGCCAAGACATCCACCTACTCTCATTACTATAGTGGTGAATATAATTCCATTGTGATCAATGTTATGAATGAAGTGGGTATTTATGAATGAAACGGTAAATAGAGATACGACAAAAACAAATCAAAGAAGAAGAAACGTGATGGAGAACGGTGTAAGAATTTTCTTGAGATATTTATAATAAAATATTTTATAAATACTCCTACATCAGGGTGAGTTTAAAGAGTATATATTTTAAAGTCGCTCTATTACAAGTGTTTTGATTTTTTTCTTCTTCCAGAAACAGTGGATAATTAAACATAATATTATGTATGAATTAGACAATTTCATGTGAAGCTATGATCAACAGTGGTGTCTCGAGATAATGAATATCGCTTTTGTTTATATTCCATAAAACAAAAAGTGAAATTGAAACCATCAAAAGTCGAGGTTTGAATGAATTATATTGCCAGGTTCCATAAAGGTTATATAAAAACATAATTTGGCTGAAAAAAATAAATAATTAAAAGAGAAATTAATATAATTCGAGATTGCTTTATACTGGGAAAAGTCGTTCATAAGATTTATTGTCCTTGTTGATTTTTATAATTCTAGTGAAATTGTAATGAGAAAGATTGAGGAATTTGTATGCCTCGCAAAATAAAGAGAATATAATCTAATAATAAAAACCGAAGTTTTATTGAATGAAAAATAAGTTTTTGAATCCAAAACGTCTACCACAAAGTTAACAAGTAGTCACAAACAGTCCTCCTTAACTTCCTAAGGATAACAGTTGGTGTTAAGATGTTGAAGCAGACTGTCTAACTGTTGGTGTTAATTAGGATTCGCTCTAAAATTAACAAAATGGCGGACCTTTGAAAAAATATTTTTGGAAAATCTCCGATTTTTGACCAAAAACCAAGTTAAAAAATAAGGAAGATCTTCAGCGTTTGGCTTTATCCTAGTTCATACGATAGCTATACACTCACAGAGAAACGTGTAAAAATTTGGAATCGATTGCGTTATTAGTTTTTGAGTTATCGTGCCCGCCATTCGCAAAAGAGAAAAACGCGTTTAAAGTTTGAGAAGCCCTTTAGCCGTCACTTGATGCTGACCCAATAAATCGGCTATATCTTCAAGAGTTCTTGAGATTTTCACTTGAAATTTTGTAAGGACATTGTTGAATTAGTGTAGATTCCAATTAAATCAAAAAAAAAAAAAAAAATTGACCCCGAGAATGGGGGGGTCCCCTTAAATTAAAATTCCTTCTTTGTTTTGGTGGCTTTGCCTTTTGTTTTGTCTTCTTTTTTTGAGAGTGTGGCTGAGTCTTTGTGCTCCATTAAAACTTGGCACTGTTGGAAATAGTTGTAATCGCGATGTGGTGAATGAGGAATTAGTAAAAGTGAAATGAAATCTTGTCTCAATGTCAGCTACTCTCATCCGTTTTGGATTTATTCTGTTTATAAGATTTCAGGTGATTCGTGTTTACTGACAACATTTTTATATATATATATATAAAAAACAAGGATATTTTTTCAATGAAAAACATCGAAATCCATTTACTGACGATGTTTGTATAGAAAATCTTGACTCTCTGTTTATTGCTGACATTTTTTCTATAGAAACAAGCCGACTTCAGTTTAGATAGTAGGTTTTATATAGATACCAGTAAGGAAAGAAGTAAAGTCGGACGGGACCGACTATATGATACCCTTTACCACTTTGGGTATATCCTAACAGACTTATCTGTATGTGAACCGACCTTTGTCCTATTAAGTTTTGTGGACCATTTACTTAAAATCTGACAAAAATTTATATGAGATAGTTAATTTGGTGTCAATCGGCCATTGTTTGCGGTTTTGGTACACCATTTATATAAAATCGGACGAAAATCGGTTCAGTCTGAACCGATTTCAATGAAACTTTGCACAGAGTAGCCTATATTAACTTCAGTACGTTTTGCTATATTTTGTTCCAATCGGCTCTGTTTTGGGTCTTTGATGTACTATTAACTAAAATCGGACGAAACTATATATGGGAGCCATATCTAAATCTGAACAGATTTCAATGAAACTTTACACACAGTAGGCTATACTGATTTCAGTTCGTTGTACAAAATTTTTTGCAGAAGTAAGGTATTGCTAATGTTGATGACAATCATGAATCGACAATTAAGAAACATTCTATAGTTGGCCTTTTACTCGCTCTCTATCTCTCTTGTATGGCGTTGTTGCTGTATACTCTTCACAGAAACACCCACGATTTATTACAATGCCACCGACATCTACACCAAGGATCGCAAAGAATAACAAAACAGCAAGAACAGTAGTAGTGTAGTATTACAGAGAAAATGAACAACAAAATTACGATATGATAGGAAAAAGTTAAATAACAGAGTAAGTTGTCTAAATGTAAGAGAAATTACTCTCTGCTGTTATGAAATGCTCTCCTTGTTTGGTGTGGATTTGTTAAAATGTGGTATCGTTTTAAATGGCATTGCCATATGAAACGGAGGAATTGAATGTTGCAGCAGGGACAGGGGAATAATTCAGCTGATTTGTTTGTAATACTAGATTGAATTGGATCTAACCACAAAGTTGATTATTCATACGATACCGATAAAAAGGCCATTCACGTATATACGTCTTTCTAGATCTAACCATCTTCAGAAGGTTTTCTAAACGTAAAAGACATATGAAGAAAGGTGATTCGAGGTATAGAAGGTGCTCCACGAATAAAAGACCTATATGAGGTGCCCTAAATAAAGAAGGCCCGTAGAAGATATTCTAGGTATATATAAATAAAGAAGACTTCTATAAGTTTTTCTGGATATACATTATTTATTTACCATATTAAAAATTAATTGTTAATAAAACTCTGCAACATTTTCCCAACGTCCAGCAACATTTTCAACCCACCGAACGACAAACGCACAATAACATAACATGTTTTGGTTTGAGCCACAGGAGCAATACGAAAAAAATGTTCGTGTAGGTAAAGAGAATAAGGAAATATGAAAATTGTATCCCCCAACAGACACATGTTGGATGGGCGGTGAGCGTGTGTGTGTACGAATGTGGCTCGCAGGAATCCACAGCCTGCAACAAAATTAATGTTTAGTAACAAATGAAATGTTGACGGAAGTGGAACTCAGATAACGGTAAAAGCATTTTATGAAGGATAATAAATTCGACAAAAAATAAATAACCAGAAAAAGTGTAAATTAGATAAAAAGTATTGTTAAAAAATTTATAATATAAAAAATAATAAAAATGTGAAATTAAATCAGTAAATCTAAGAAAAAAAATAGAATGAATAAACTTTGTGTATTGGGAAAGTGGTGCTAATACACGAAATTGTGTGCAATCATTTTAGTTTCAAAAATATATTATTATTTGAAACAAAAACAAAGTCGAATAAAAGAAACTTGGATATTTTTGCATATACTGCATACAAAAGCAGCTCAATGTATAAAAGGTAATTATAATCATAAATACAATTAAAAAATTATTATTGTAAAATATATAATGTAGCAATTTAGTAACTAAAACTTGATAAAAATCAGGCTATTCTCGTTAAAAATGTTGACGCTTTTTTATAGTTGGCATCTAGCTCGAAATTCGACAGACCATATCTTTATACTCTTCACCACCCTGTGGTACAGTGTATTATGTCTTTGTGCATATGTTTGCATGTACCTCTATAATCAATTGTAAACAAAGTACTGATCACTGTTATATTCCGAATTAGATGAATTTTGGCACAGCCTACTTAATGGGCCCAATAACGATCTCTATTGAATTTGGAGAAAATAGTTTCAGATTTAGATATAGCTCCCATATATATTCCACAATATTTCACCCAAGTCGCAATGTTTACCCCATTAAGACAAATTTACCGTGTGTGAAGTTATACTGAAATCGGTTCAGATTTATATATAGCTCCCATATATATTTTCATCTGATTTTATGTAGCAAATTCCCAAGATGAGACCAAATTTTGTTCTTAGGACATCGTACTGAATTGACGTACGTAAAGCTTTATTGAAATATGTCCAGATTTAAGTGTAGCTCCCAAATATATTTTCCCCGATTCTATGTAAATGGTGCACACAAACTCCGAATGATTATCCGATTGAGAAGAAATTTTGCATACTGAGTCTATTTCAGATTGAATTGTGGGAATCGGTTCAGATTTAGATATAGCACCCATATATGTTTTCATCGGATTTTACGAAAATTGCAAAATCCCAACGTGTGCCCGATTGAGAGGAAATTAATGTGACTTTTGTTAATAGCTAGTCAGATAATTTTGTCCGATTTTGTCTAAATAGTGAACTACATACCCATCGATTCAGATACAATCTGTGACTGCCCGATTTATTATGCATTTTTATTATATTCTGTCACCTATTTAATAACCATGCAACCTTAATTTCATTTAGATTCCATACTCCTTCCCTAAACGGACTTCTCCTGAAAGACATCAAAGCATTCCCCCTTTTTTGGGGATGCTTAGAACGAAACCGCAAATTAGAGTCTATGAATGTTGATAAGATCCTATTCTGCCAATTCTGCCAAATATTGAATAGAGATACTAATTGGTTATATTTATGCATTCAAAAAAGAATTGGAAACACACACACACCGATGTATATACAAAGGGCGGCTAAGAAAATATATTATTAATTGAATTGTATTGGAATATAGATGGGTGCAACATTCAATTGCAATAGCCCATCAATAAAATGATTATCAGTGAAACCAACAACAAACGCAACAACCTGGTTATCATGGTACAGGGTATCTACATAACAGTAACTATTCCAATCTGCGGTTTGTTAATGAATACGTTCATTTCAGTGAATTGTGGTTGCTTTGAGGTTCATTTAAATGTCATAATTTCCAAGTGTCAAGTCTTAGTCATATTTCCTCCTCTCTTTTAAACTTACTCTCACTCCACTGACGACTACTACTATAAAGTGCAGACTGTTGCTGCTGCTGCACCCACGTGGATATCTTACACATATACAAGCGATATCCTTTGCTTTTGCCATATTGCATGTCCTTAATACAAGTAGAAATGAAAACAAGCAACATTTGCTCACGTTTGTGGGTGGGTGGGTGTGTCTCTGTGAGTGTGACCGGCATATAGTCCTTGTGTGTTTGTTCTATTAAATACGACAAAGAAATGTAACAACGCCAATACAATGGACCACAAGGATAATACAGAAACAACAATGACACAGTTTGTTGGTTGCATCGTAAATGCCAGTGACAGACTGCAAAAACAAAAAAGCTTGAAAACCTCATATACAAGTATTTCTTTTGAACTGAAACGGCTGTAGAACTATCGGCAGCAACACACCAGCAGAAAGGGTGCGTTAGTTAGTCCTCTTTAAACGGGTAATGTAGCTTTGCTTTGGCCGTTGTCGTTTGTTTTGCTTTCCCTTATCCCCATTTAAAATATAAGGAGGTTGTACAGAGTATAATAAAGTATGGGTATATCGCTTTAATTGCATTCATTGTTGTTGTTGTATTTTATGGAGTACTTGTCGCTTGCTTTTTTCACTTTCTGGCATGTTGTTATTGTTTTGTATTGTATGGATGGTGGGTGATGATGATACCATTGAAGTACAATAAATATGAAACTTATCACCAAGTCTTTTTAAGAAAATGCTACTTAATTTCTAAAAAAAATATATTTTATATAAATAAAATATACATGTCTTTTCTCAAGATTCCCACCGAAAAACTATCCCAAACTCAACAAAAAATCTATTCCTATCATATTTTCCTTAAAAATATACTTTAATATTTCCCTTCTTGTTGTTTTTGTTTCCCTTTTTTACACTTACTCGGTGATGTCGACATTAATATAACAATAATTCCATTTTGTCTGGCGTTAGTCTAGTGACCAGATATTATGCATATACACTCATAGCGACAGTACATATTATGACATCATCCATAATATTCGGGCTACTATTTTGTCTCATCATTAAGTTATAGTTATTTTTTTATTGTTGATACACTGTTGTTGTTTTTATCGTTATTGTTTACTTTTTATATATTACAACTAATATGTATTATTAATAATAACAATAATTGTAACAGTAGTAACTAATAATAATTGAGCCAACTATGTACGTTAATAGGATTATATTAAGTGTGTATGTATTAGTATATTAGTAGAGTATTAGTAGTCCTCTTTTAAAGAACTAAATTATATTATTGTTCGAAAAATATTTGTAAACAAAAAATTAAACAAACTAAGGTTATTTATTGCCATAAAATATCTAAGAAATCACAAAACAGAACGAAAATGTTTTTAATTAAAAAAATGAAATTGCATCAATAACTATTTTCAAACAAATACTTAATATCTATGATCAACAAATATTTATAAATATCTACTATATGGCTGTCAAGTGTTCCAAAGCACTTAATTTTAGGCCCAATAAGCTTCGATGTGCAAGATGTCATGGCAATCGCACAAACTTTGGATATTTAGTGTACCATTTAGTTAAAATCGGCTGAATATAAATATGGGAGGAATATTCAAATCTGAACCCATTTCAAAAATTATCGGCTCTCTATATCGGTCAATCATAGGATCTTTGCTGCACAATTTACTTTAAATTGGCCGAATTTACTTTAAATCCGAACTGATTTGGTGTATCATTTACATAAAATCGAACGAAAATATATATGACAGCTATATCCATTTATGAACCGATGTCAATGAAACATAACACACTCCATCCTAGACTTAATTCCATACGCTATGTAAAATTTGGTCTACATGGAACATACATTGGAAGTTTGGTGCACCATTTACATAAAATCGGACGAAAACATGGAAGCAATACCTAAATCTGAACCGATATTTGCCCATTACAATGGGGTTCGTTCTTTTTTTTTTTAATATGTGACCTATGCCAAATTTCATAAATGCGACCTGTACTTTATTTACAATTTAACATGGACAGACGGACGGACTGACGGACATGCATAAATATTTCAATTTTTGATAAAATTTTATAATAGGGCATCGTTAACCAACATACTCTGTTGGACTTCTTCCCATGTTAATATCGATGTTTATGTTACTGTCTGTAATTTGCTCCTTAAAAGTATGCATCATTCCTTGGCATTTTTAATTACAAGAATACTTTATTGTCCTAGGACTTTATTATTAAAGAAATTATATGAACATGATTGAATAAAAAATGTGTAAAATTAATAAATGTAGACACGTATTTTACATTTACTTCATAATTTTCTTTGTATTTGCACACTTTTTGGGTTATTGTTGTGATATAATACAAATGTGTGCATGTATGTACTAATAAAAATAAAATCACAAAAACATTTTGCATTCATATTATTTTGCCTCTGACAGCTTCCTGCACATATATTACGACTTTCCTTACTGTTTTTGTGTGTGTGCATTTTGTTGCATTGAAGTGCGTGAATACACGTACATTTTGTGGCTTTGTCAAAGGCTGTTGAAAATAAAATGAAAACCATTAAATATTAATCACGCCAAATGGCCACTTTGTGCTTGTAACTCCGCCAGCCCATCAACCAAACACCCAACCATTTCCCAATATCCATCAACGGTTTCATGCTGCATATATGTGTGTAAAAGTGTGTAAATATTGTGGACTATACTTGAATCCTTTTGCAGTACGTTACATTGATTTTGTATACATATTTTTATTAGGGATGCACAAATTAACAACATAATCCCAGTTAAATTTATTTTCAATAAAATCTTTAAAATTGATAGCATGTTTTGGTTTTATTAAATTTTTGTAGAATAATTCGATAGATAAAATGTAAAAATCAGTATCTATGTGTATGCAGCAAACATTATCTTATTGGCAAGTTTTTCTTTACAAATTAACCACGTTTTTTGAATAAATGTTGTTGGGCTGTGATTTTATTCATAATTAACTATTAATTAGATGCTTTCTATATAAAATGTTTTAGCATTCTAAAAATATGCACCACTCATTGTAGTTTCCAGTTTTTACTTTTTACCAGTAAATTATGTTTTTGTAGCATTGGGATAGCAGGAGATTTACCTTTAACATATTTATGAATCATCATTTTAATGTAACTTTTGTATGTTAATAGTCAAAAAATACCTGGATTATATACAATATTTTCGTGACTATTCAAATTTTACCCAACATGTCAAAGTATCACCTAAAAGTATGCATCGTACATTTACACTCTACCAATTTTTTATTGATCTGAATATAAAATCCATAAATTACATCCTTACTTTTATAACTGACGCGAAGCTTCAACAATCAAACGGTCATGCAATCTTATGAAAAAAATTAAAATTTCAAGTAGCGCTTGTGCAGTTCTGTATTTTCCATATACCAACATACACATTTATGTGGGTTATTCTGTTTGGTTTTCGATGAAGCATGCATATATGGCCAACTTGGAAAAGTGAGAAGAAAATTGAAGTGTTATATACAATTGTGTTAATGCAATTAACACTTTCAATTACACATAATTTCTTTTTTTGTGGATAATACAATCTTTGCAATTTTTGTTCAAGCGTTTTCCTGCGCATTGTTTGTTAATAATTACAAGTTAATTACATTCCTTCTCTCATCTTACACACATTTTGTGGTCTAAATACCTATTACCATGGGATTCCTTTTCTTTTGTGTGTGTAATATTGAGGGAGACATAAGTGCTTCCTTGCTAGACATAATTCCACGGTTGCCCGGCTTGCCTTAATCTGGAGGCTTTGCTGTTCATGGCAACTAAATACAGTTTTTTAGGTGATTTATTTTCTTCCTATTTTTGTTATAAGGAAATCCTTATGGTTTTTGTTGACCCAATTTCCTGTTTGTTTAAATTTCCCCTCTATTTTTGTGGTATTTTTTCACATAAAAAAAATCAGGGAGTTTTAATATTGTTTATTGGCATTTGACAAAAATCACTACCTTTTTCTGCGGCATTCCCAAAATTTGTTTTCTCTGATTTTTGTTGTTTATTTATTTTTTTTTATTATATTTTTTTTCATGGCAGTTTGGCATGCCCAAAGTTTCATTGAACTTGACAGCGAAAATATTTTGATTTAATTGCGTCTACCATGCAAAAATAATTTCAACAACATCAACAACCTGCCAAAAACTTTAAGTCTACACCAAATTCGTTTTGCCCAAACACCACCCACGACCAGAGTAACTAATTTGGGCCGCATATTTTTCGTGTTGAACCATTCTTCTTCGTCTTTTTGGGCTTTGACCTCAATGAGTTAAGTTTAATTCCCATTTCGTTTTTCTGGGTTTATTTTGTTTTGTTATTTTTCACAATAGAATTTCCGTTGATTTTTAAAGGAAGCCAACCAGTACGCACCGAACGTTTATGTTTTGTTAACTCATGAATTTTTATATACATTCATCGGTTTGTTTTTTGTTCACGGAAATCATTGGGATTTGCTTCTCCTACCCCTCCCACTTCTCGCCTTTCTATTATTTGTTTGGTTGCGGTTTTTATACTGTGGCAAACCCAACGGTATGTTGTTCGCTTTCAAAGAAGAAGTGTAGCTACCAAAAAGGCGTTGAAAAATGGAATAAATCCCAACAATAATTAAATAGTGAATTGGTGTTCAAGAGAGAAATAACCTATTAAAAACCGCTTCAATTTATAACATCTTGTTATATTTGTGAATGAAAGGGTTAGCAATTTGCTTTTTTTTTTTTTTTTTTTGTTAACATTGTGTATTGGTTTATTATGGTTTCTTTGAAATAGAAAATATATCGTTAATAGTTTTATATAGCCTTAGGGAATTGGAAATAAATTCTTAAGTAAAATTAAATTTCAATCTATAGCATCCATACGTTTGGTGGTTGCCTAAAAGTATGCAGTATGCATTTTATGAAGGGTATTCAATAAGGTAGCAGAAACAGCTGTTCTGTTAGTGAAATGAATTGTTGAGTCATTCGGTTTTTATACCCTTCACCACACTATGGTACAGGGTATTATGTCTTTGTGCATATGTTTGTAACAGGCAAAAGGAAACGAGATAGATCCATGGTTGCTTTTGAGAATGTGCATAGAATCACTTTCTGAGTCGATTTATGCATGTCCGTCCGTCTGTTGATGTTAAATTGTAAACAATGTACAGGTCGTCCGGGTATTTTCGTCCGATTTAAAGTAATGGTGCACCAAAGTCCCTATATATCTTTCGATTTGCACGGCATAGGGTACTAAATTGAGTATAATGATTAATGATTCAGATTTAGATATATCTCCCATATATATTTTCGTTCGATTTAAGGTAAATGGTGCACCATAGATCTTATATATCTTTCGTTCAATTTCATGTCAATGTTCTATCGAAAAGTCTGTTCGGTGACTTTGTAGAATATACCCAAAGTGGTGAAGAGTATCGTATAGGCCCAGTCCGTCTTTACTACTTTCCTTACTTTTGCCATTCAATCAGCTCGATTTTTTTTAGAAAAAATCATATTGCACGAATAATTGTTTTAGACTGATTTTATTTTTGTTGGAATTTTTTGAGAAATGTCCATTCCTTATTTTTCGTAAATGTTTCTATTTCTAAATTTCCCAATTAATATTTGTAATAGAAATGGGTATAAAAATTATAATTTATACCTTCATTTATTTCGATAATTTTAATGAGTTCGGAGAGAAAATAGTTAGCTTTTGCTAACTCCCATATTGGTTCTGGTAATATTTGAGGACTAAAGATAGGTATCATAATATATATTGTTGGGTAATCTTTTTAATTTTTACAGTGTAATTTTTTAATTGCTACATTCAAAGATATTTTATATTTATATATATATATATATATATATCATATGAATAATTAAGATGGTTCCTAAGGATTGCTACTATTTCAAGAATGCATGGCGTTGAAAATATCATTTATCGGCCCACGTTTCAGTATTGTCCCGACATAAAAGTATTCTCCCAAATAGTCGGTATTTTGGGCACGTTTTTCACGCGAAGTGACTGTAATTTGTTATTTTTAGGTAGTATTATAACTTTCTAAATTTCCAATTTAATTTAAAAGGACTCATTTATTTTTTTAGTATTTGTATGGTATATTACCTAAAAAATAAATATTTGAAAACATACCATCAAAAGTTGACATGAATAAAGTTGAGTAAAGTTGAAGTTGGTACTTATTGTATGGATATATAAATTGTATGGTCATGTGGAAGTTTGAAGGACAACCATACATTTGAAGGTGGAATGTGAAATAGCCATGGTCATGTTGTAGAATAAAAAAATATTGTTTGCAAGCGTTAAATTACTCCATATCCCACTCCCCACATGACCAATTTTGGAAAACAAGGATGTTTAAGATTACATTTTTCAGGCTGCTAGTGTGTGTTTATGCTAAATTATACGTCGGATAATTCAGTTGTATTAATATATTGTATAACAAACTCTATCCCTATACACTAATTTATTTTTTGCACATATTTATGTTTTTAATCACACTGAACGATTTACATTTAAATTAAATCCCTTCAAAGTTTCAATCCAGAATCCTGATAAACTTAGATTTTTTGTTCATTAATCGATGTCATTTTATGTAAATACATTTAATTTAATTTGTTATATTATTTCGTAAACAAACATCATTACTGTAATATTACAGATTTAGTGTTGTTGTTTTTTTTTACTTTTAATAAAAATACAATTAAAATATTACAGAATTTTGTACGCAGCTTGCTAATAGTTTGATATTAAAGATATTAAAAAAGTTATTGGGGCAAAAGTAATGCTGGGCAGAACTGTTATATATATGCTGAAATATATGGGGAAAATCCATTTTCATGCAGTAAATGTTGAAAGCAAGAATAAAAACCACACAGTCCGTTAGAGATATATATTTTTTAAACTGAAAATATTTTGTTTTGAAAATTTTTGTTTTTTTTTTAATTTATTCAATTTTTTGATTATATTGGTAATTAAATCGCAATAAATTCCAAAAACAAACCATCACCAATCAATATATTCATCGATGAGAATTAAGTTTCAAATTTGAGAAGACTAATATGTATTCTTATACAAGACCCAAAGGTCATGATCAATGCGACTTATTAAATAAGAACAGAACAGATTTGTATTGAAGACCAAAATGTATTTCGTTGCTTCCGAACATTTCAATTTTTATGGGACGAAATGAAAGCAAACTGTATTGTTGTCTGTGGTTTTGGTCGCTCTAGACCCGAACATCACGAAATTTGGCACAGAAGAAGGGGTCTGACCATAACCAAATGGACCCAGATTTTTTTTAGTGAAAATGGCAACATTGGTATATATTTATATAGAGTCGAGAGGTTAATAGTATATCCAAGAGGAGTGGTTGACCTTTAAATTGGTACCAATCATGTTCTTGGATCCAATTACGCATTTCAGGCTTTTAGAACCTTTCAGAATATTTTCAATATAGGTTAGCGGTTTATTTATTTATTTTGAAGGCCCTACCCGAAATTTACAGGCAATGGTGGAATGTGGACTTGGATAATCAAAATTCCATCTGGTCGAAAACGTGTTTTTTAATACTGTGTATATACCTCACGCACTTGTTCCGATTATATATTTTCCTTTCATACATATTTACAAATAATATGTGTACTCATAAAAACATTGATTAAAATATATTGCCTCATTAAACACAAATATAAAACAAGAAAAGTAACTAAAATAAACATGGGAGATTACTACATTTACATGTTTTTATACCTTGTCCTTCAAGGTTTGTTCGTACACCCATTTCTACTCCAATGGAAAACTGAACATATTATATGGCACTTAGACGTGGTTGGTTAACTTTCTTTTGAAATGCTATTTATTATTACCATTTACTTGTTTCCTTACAACAACACATTTGCACAGATGAACACACACATATCGACAACCTGAAGGTGACTAATTTACAAATACCAACTCAAAATATGGCACTCCTTTAGTTACTGTATGATACTTTCCATATGTATAAATATATTTATGGAAAAGTAATGGATGGAAAATACAAAAACAAAAACAATTTTAAGAAAATATATTTACACCAATACAAGAATGTATGTGTCATACGTATATGTGTGTGCGTAACACTGTTGTTTATTTCTTTTTCACAAAAAGGAATTAAAATTGCGGTTATGTTTTGTTTTTCAGCAGCCACAACAGACAGTCTCATACCTCTGCTTGAAAGAATCTCTACAGGTTTTGTATGGGACATGTCTGTCTTCTTTTAAACTGCATGTTATTCTGTTGTATGTTTGTATTTTTTCCATAAGCAATGTTATTGTTTGAATTTATGAGTTGGCATAGTTGAAAGAAAAATTATATGTGGTTGTTTGTGTTTTTTTAAGGACATTGATTATGTGTGGAAAAGGGGAGCATTTATCTTGAGTAATGTATCTTGAGTAAGGTTCACACGTGCCTTTGCTTTTCGAAGGATCTCGTGGTTACAATTCTGCCACCATTAAAGGTGTCTCAATTTCCTGGACACCAGAGGATACATTAAAAAATGAAATCGGTGACTTCTTAACTTTTCCATTAATATTTTTCATGTATAAATAAGAATACATTTTTTCTTACCCACTGTGCGACACACTTCAAAGCCACCTTTCTCATGAATGTGTGTATGTGTCAGATATTTATTCATCTTGACATTGTGTCCCTTTTGTGTTTGTGGTGCTGTTAATTAACGTATTAACAACATTTCTGGTTATATTCGTTTGTTGGGGTGTTATCCTTGCTCCATAAAAAAGCTAGTTATAGTGTGTGGTTGCTTCCCAACCTTTTTGAGTTGAATTAATACTCTAGCTTTTTTTCTTTTCTACATAATACATCTGTCAAGGATTTAGTTTAGACTACTTTCTATTTTTAATGTTGGTTTATTTGCTCGGCAAAGCAATGCGTTGGGAAAATGTTTAAACTCAGGTATGGCTTTTGAAAAATATTCTAACAATTTAATAAAAACGAACAGAAAAATAACTGGCTTGTCATTCATTTTCCTTGCATATTTATCCTTGGGCGCTATACAAAAATATGTTGTTCCACTTTTAATAAAACATTTCATAATCAGATAGTGTCACCTAATATTTTAGGTAAACACAAATCTCAAAAAAGGCTCTCCCACTCGTCTCTCCCTTCTAAACAAAATCACAATCGTATTTGCCACCGAAAAGGAATAAAACATAAGTATTTGTCCTTTTCTAAATGGCTTTTTGTGGCCTGTAATCCTTTTTTTGGGGTTTATGTTCTTTTTTGCACAGAATCATACCCTTACTTCATTTATTTTATTTTCTTGTAAATGTTAAATTAAGACCTCTAGGGTATTTCTAGTTTTTTCACTTTTTTAATTTCTTTAGGATTTATACCATATTTTTTTTGGCAACACACTCAATGAACCCATCCATCGTACTTCCTTTTCACATGTTTTACTTCCTTATTTTGCCCTCTCTCTATTTTTGTTTTGTTCTTGCAGGGAAATAAATTGAATTTTTTCTCTGAATTAACATTCAAAACACAAATCGTTTCGTGTAAAAGCCATAGAAATTTTTGAGAGTTCCTAGTAGCCAAAGTAGATTTGGTGGTCAGCGGCTGTTCCAATATTTGTTTTGAAATTAAATCTTATTTTCTTATAGAGCCTTTTCTTACTTTTTTTGTGGGTCATTCTGAGAAACTTTGGGAATTTTATATGAATATATGTTATTAGTTTAATGTTTTAGGTATTATTTCTAACATGTATTGGATTATGGATTACGATAAATCGAATGTAGAAAGGTTTACATAAACAAAAAAATCTTTTTCATTCAATCAAAGTGGTATTTTTTCGGAATTAAAAAAGAATAAAAATACTTTGTATTACTAACAGAGTAATAAATCTTTAAGTTAAAAAAATCGCTATTCGCTTTAAACTAAATTTTCTAGTTTATAAAATATTGAACCTTTGTGAACCATCTTCGGACAAGATTTAGGCTTGGTAAAGGGATAGTCCGTTCACATAATATTATACAATTACGTTTTTGCACAATTTTGACCATTTTGTGGAAGAGGTTCCAGAAGTAGTGGACCGATATTCCACAACATCGAAATCTCGAAAGAGAAATTAATAAAAAACATTTACATGAATGACCTTCGCCCTAAAAAGGCATAAAAACAAAACTCAAAAATTCAGCTTGAGCCTGGCTGGGATTTGAACCCTGGTTCCCATGGCATCTGTTGATGTCCGGCGCCTTAGCGTTCAAAGCCACCTCCTTATCTTCCTACGGTTGCACAATATGCAGTTCCATACCATTGAAGAAAAATATTGTAGTCTGTATGGAAAAAAGTCCGTCACTACAAGAAAAATCTGCTCTGAAAAGGAATGTTCCGGTGTGAAGCCCAATGGCCGAACCTTGACACGGTTGAATTTAATTCGTAGATGCAATTTCGCAACAATAGTCGACATAAATACAACTTATCAAGTAAAGACATTTGTAAGCCACATTGCCCAATATGCCTGATGAGCCGCTTAACCAACGGCGAAACGCGTCGCATAGTGGTGGGAATGTAGTATCTCTCTGGCTTTCTTTTTCATTGCAACTCCGATCATGTAGCTCATTTCGAAAGAGAAATTAATAAGAAATTGAACTAAGTTTGGATGAAATCGGTTACTCCCTTCGAGAGTTATTGTGCGCACCAGCCGGTCAGACAGACGAACGGAGATTTCGACTGAGTCTGAAACCAATATTTAAATTAGGCACATTTCTGCCGAAACAAAGTGTATATAATCTCATTAGCTATAAGGCTGAGAGTATAAGAAGGCCATCTTTATTCTCTATGAAATATGCTTCAAAAATTCGCGCTACAAAGATCCACGTTTCTGTCTTATAAAAAATAGACTTTAAACATACACTGTTCTGCATATATTTGACTGCGTTGGTTTTTGAAAACAAAAAATTTAGTATTAATTTAAAATCCACATTTTTGGGTCTGACAGTCCTTTAAAAAGTAACACCTTCGGAAATATTCTTAGAAAAATCGTGTTTATGATAGGCCGCAAAGAATATTATCTACAAATCTACATGTATAGGTCTCAACGTCCATAAAAAACTTTCACTTTTCACTAAATATTTTAAAACAAAATTCTAAAATTATTGCTAATGATGGCAAATACACCCTAAACCTCCAAAAGGGTTAAAGATAATTTTAGTAAAACAAATCAAAAATTCAGTTTTCTTTTGTTTTCCATTAACTGCCAAGTTTCCTCCAAAATTTCTACGATATATGTCGTGTGATATTCCAGACAGCTGTCAGTTGTATTTTTTGTCTATCATGATTTTTAATAAAAATAAAAGCTCCTCCTGTTTGGCTCTTGACGGTGCTAGGTAAAGAAACCCATCTATAGCTGAATAATTTAAGTTTAACTGACGAACTGTCTGTTAACTACCATCGGCATCCGAGTCTCAATTGCCTAAAAATAGACAAAGTTAGTTGAAAAGTTTTGTGAAATATCATCTCATATGTCCTTAGGGTATTAAAAATAAAAAAATTGAGCATTCATGGCCATACTATTTAAGATTATGACATTTATAAGGTTGTTTGAAGCTTAAAGAAATAAAATATATGTCTATACACTTACCATAAAAAGTTTGTTTGTTATAACACCATTGAATTATGGTTATAATACGAATATACAAATTAAATACGTTGAGACTAAAGACATTAAATTGAATTTTGTTTAAAATTATATCGATATTTAAAGGTCATTGATATCGAAATACTAATAACACTTTTTAAATTTTGTTAAAAATTAATTTAAATAATTTTAATTAGCCTTTTCTACTCATTTAATTACAACAATTGATTTTGTCATAGCCATAAAATACATTAAATCATCATAAACCGACATTAAATGAATGACCACATATCGTTAGAAAAGCTCTAAATGAAATAGTCGTATGATTAAATTATTGCCATTTTAATAAGTGACACATACAATTTTTTACACCATAAAAATGTTGCATAACTCCTGCAGTATTCTTCTTGTTGATTTTAATAGAATTCTACCAAGGAGTGAGAATTATTGTGTCCCATTTAATAAAATGCATTTCTAGCAAAAACACAACCATATAATTCCAAGTCACACATATATGCACACACACTCTTTCAGCCACACAATTTAACACAATTTTTCAGTTGTAGTAATAATTTCACCTACAAGATTTTGAAGTACTACCAACGTTGTTCACTTTAACATTTTTACGACTTTTTGTTCTACCCTAAATAGTTCTGCTGCAGTACTCCTGAGGGGTGTTCTCTGCAACAGCCAACTCCCTCACTTGACATGTCGTTAAGAAATGTTTTCTCTTTTTGTGCTATATTTCGTATGCTCTTCAGATATTGTAAAAGCATTTGTACTTAATGAAATTTTACTTTTTAATAAATGTCATTAGACATCTCAAGTGCAAATGGATGGGATTTTCATTTCATTTAATTTGAAATGTTGTTACTTTTCTTAAGTAATAGAAGAATCTTTAAGGATGGGAACAGGAATACATTAAAAAAATTCATCAACTTTTTCGTGAAATTTAAATTACAGAAATCAGCCTACGAATCTCACGAAAAATATTCTTAAATTCAAGACATAAAAACTTGAAACAACCCCTCTTTTGGAGCTTAAAAAAAATTGTTTCAAATTCTTGCTTAAGGCTCTATTAGTCCTTTCATTTCAATTGTCTTCAAAATTCTTGCTTAAAGCGATTTTGGTCGCTTATAGGTCTGTTGATCTTTAAAAAATATATATAAGAAAAATCCAATAGTCCTTCAAAAATATTTATATAAAATCGACGCTCAGGACTCCAATAGTCCCTAAACAACTATTTTTATTTATGGCTGAAGTGTTATCAAGTTTAGATTTTTTAATAATATTTTTTTATACGATTATCAAAGATATAGCTTTTTAATTTTTTTAATGAGTATCTGTAGTGTAGATATTTAAAAATATTTTTGAAAAATAATTTTTCAAGCATTATTAATGACGTATATTTTTAAGATACTTTTAAAAGGATGTAATTATAGTGGTATATTTTTAAGGACATATATTTTTGGCAATGTTGACCCTTAAATCCATTTTTAAAAAATACCACGATTATGTCTCCTTGGCACTTTAAATAATATTCTTAAATAATCCTGATTAATGCCTCCAATACCCTTTCGACACATTTTTAAAAAAGCTACGCTTATGTTTTAGAAAATTATAAAAATATATTGTTACAAACAGTTCTTAAAAATATTAATACAAAATCTATGCTTATCCTTCTGAATGAATCGAATCTTATGGCTTCAAAATTCCTTCAAAACAATATTCCTAAAAATCCACGCTTTATGCTAAAGTGCTTAACGAGAGTAGTTCGGAAAGTTCTTAGCCTAGCACAAAAGAGCGGTATAAACAGAGAAAAGTTAAGTGTTTTGTAAGCGTCCATCTCTGTTATGAACACATGCCAAATTTTGTTGAATTAAATACACCTTTGATAGTCCATCCAAGAAAATTGAAAAATCGCTGTAATACCCCTAGAATATCGTGATATAAATCAAAATTAGTTTAGAAAATGGTTACTATTTTATCAAATTATATTAAAGTCCATATCCTTAATATCCCCTAAATATGGTTATGGTATCCATTATGCATTTACATTATTTAAAACACTGATTATTAATGTTAATATTTTGTCTCGTATACTTTTAGAGCGACCCAAAAACGAGCAGCACAAAGTACATCAGCAAAATCATCACGCACCAGTGATATGTCAAATACTTCCGCAAGCAATGGTGGCTTCTGTGGCGCCTTTCAAAGGGCGCAACCGCCTATACCTCCTGGTTAAGCACGATGTTTATCCAACAAGGAAAATTATGGTGAGTGATATTTTTGTTGGCAAAAAATCTTTATAGCTTTTGCATGTCGAAATAAATTATAGAAAATAACGATCATTTTGTTGCGGCGGTATATGACAGGACCATTCCATATGGTTTCAGTACTTTTCAGTTTTATTATAATGATATTTTTTATTTAATGGGGTTTGATTGCACCATTTTAAATTCTTCGAAATTTTTTTTAATTATATATTTCGCAGGACATCTTGGTTTCTAAAATAACAACATTATATATTTTATCTTTTTAACAATTTATTATTAAACACACAAATATCCATATGTAAATATGTATACAAGTTAAAAATAATAATAAAAATTCAATTGAAGTCATAACCTAAAACAAATCAAATAGACCCATATGAACCCCTATAGGCAATAGTTAATCCCCTGTTAAACCTCCTTTCCGCAAATACGCTATGAAGCAATAATCGTTACTTTACATATTAAACGGTTTTTAAGCCAGACATTTTCACATCATTCCAGTTTAGTTTTATTATCCGCCATAGCGAAGCAGGTCAAAGTCTCCGGTTGAAGCAGTTATCCTTTTTCCATTTCTTTGAGAAATATTCTTTGACTTTTGCACTCCTTTATAGGGGTATATAACAAACAATTTTAACCTACAGCTATAAGACGCCGCCTTCGTTGAATATTTATCTTTCCTTCACTATGAAAATCCCTACCTACTTTTTAATATCTTTAACGTAAAACATATTATAGAACCATTTGATAGAAACAAAACTGCTGTACGACAGTAGAAAATAGTGAAAATAAAAGGGAATGAAATGGGAAAGATAATCTAAAACTACTCCCCAAACGTGAATATGGCAACGCAACCCCTTGGCCAAATTTAAATGTCTGTTGGTAGTCTTTCTGACAATGTTCCCTAACAACTATTTAGCTATTTACCCCCATACAAGAGGTATGGCAACCGCAATAGCTTTTGTGTATTTTTTAAAAGTTTAAGTTATATGGCTCCCCTCTCATGATGGTGGCGCCCCCAACAAAACCATTTGCATTTTATATTACTTTGAAGTGTGTTTGTTTAACGTTTAATTTCACATTGTTTAACTGGCATTTTGCTTTGCCGTTTTTTTTTCTCTCTCCTCTTCTTTACTTTTTGGCTTCTTCACACTGTGTCTTGGTGTGTGCATGTGCGTGCTCTATAACTTGGCCCATAAACCAGGCTCTGACGACTCTACGGGGGTTTATTTGCGTGCCGATTTTCTGGGTGGCCTAGATGCTGCACTGGCAGGACGACCACAAGGTGGTCTTGAGCCAGCCATGATAGTTACCCTGCCAGTCTATCAATACAGTCTATCACGTAAAGCTGGAGGTAAGTAAAAGCAAGCCAGCTAGTAACGACCAAAAATATTACGTTCAAATTGTCCTTAGAGTTAACAACCAGCATTGTTTGCCGGATGAATTCCCACATTATCGTTGGGAATTGTATTTTAATGTCATGAATTTTCATGGAATTTTTTTCTTCTTCTGTTTTCCTTTTCTCTTTATCCTCCTACATAGTGGCTGATGGTCGAAGTCGTTTGCATCTTATCGATTTGGGTAGCTGTGCAAATCGTATTGGTATTGGTAATATTCTGCTGGCCATATTAAGAGGTCAGAGGCATCCGCCCAATAAGGATCACCCACTGACGCCACTGCTGAAAGACTGTCTGGCACCATTGACGTATCATGTCTCCATAATGGTTCATGTTATGCATACACAGGTAAGTAGTGTCGAATGGAATGCCACTGCATCAATTGGGAGGATAGTAGGGGTTGAGTGGACAAGGATAATACGTGATAATGAATTCTTAATCAAAATGTATGTGTTAGAAATTTTAATGTCATCCCACCCACCCACGCCCATTTCCCTCGCTAGCCATACAGCGGCGACTAACTGATTGATTGTCGCATACGGATGCCTTGATGAGCATACAATTGGCTTCACGTATACACCGCATGCGAAGGAGAAAACATCGCTTCCCCCTGGGTGGCGATAAATCCGGAGTGGGCGGCCTCACTTCCGGCCTAAATGGTGAATTTTGCTGTGTCACTGATTAATTTGAAAATTAAGACGATAAATGTTAGCATTAGACTAACTACGGGCACACAGTGACCCCAACCTGGGAACGGTTAAAAACTAAACAAATTTGTTTTCATTTTTTCTCTTCCTTTCTCTCCTTCTTCTCCCATAAAGGCCATCAATCTACTGGTTCATCGGCGGGTTCTGGTGCTGACCCTTCATGTTCAGAATTATAAGCAGACACAGTCTTTTATGTTGGACCAGGTGACGATGCCACCGATGGCGAACATCCCCCAGTCTATTTACCTTCACTGAGCAGTAGTGATAATCCTGGTGTCATAAGCAAAGCCCTCAAGGGCAGTCAAGTCCTCAAAGATACCAGGTTCGGCCAAAGAAGTCATAAGCCAAAAACAAACACCACAGAGTCCTAGCATGGCTGGACGAACGGGTAACTTGAAATGTGGAACCCGCAGCAGCCGCCGCCAACAGCAACGAACAATCCCAATTCTTTTCGCTTGTGTACAGTGTCAAAACGTTGCCCAATTCCACTTCATCACCGAAAATCGTGGCGGGTTCATTAAGGCATCCTAGGGTTCGAATTTAAGGAGACCTGGTGTAGGTGGAGCTGCCCTTAACACCAATGCGGAATTCGGAGAATGTCCCGGCAGCCCCATGCGCTAAATCACCGAAGAACAATGGATAGATGGTCCCAGAGTGTCACAGAAGCACGCCACCTTATGCGTGAGGGACACATAACAATGTGAAACCTGTATAGAAAGCCCCAAGTCCCAATCCAGTCGTTCCCTTACAGCTGGTAATTTTCCCAAGGTTTCCAAACGGTTTCGCATATTCTTCATCAACGCACACCCACCGTGAACAACAGATACAACATTTACGCAACATAACCTATCACATGTCACAGCTGAAACAGAAATTAGTGGACAATACCGACGTTATTTACGACCAGCACCCGGCAGCAATGAAACCAAACGAACGGTGCGAACAACATTCGCTGCATAACAGCCAAGTGGAATTGATAAATTTGGGGCCTGGTGTAGCCAATGCCATCAGCACTGCCAATGCCTCAACTCCTGCCGAAATCCGAGAATCTCATCGTCATTGTCAAAAATCCACCCATTCTCAGCCAGCATCCCAAACCCAATATGGAATTTAATAAAGAAGAGACTGATTTACACTCCTTACATTCGCACAGTAATGTCGGTTATGACCACGTAGAGCATTCCCAGGTACCGCATCACATACAAAATGATTGAGATGAAGATCAAGATAGTGGTTGATCAGAGGTACCACTAGCATAGCCATTTAACGAACCATTGGGTTCACGGGAAATTTCTCAAGAAAGTTTACATCGGATTTTGTCAAGGCATGTATCCAGGGAATCTCTATATCAGCAGCAACATCATCAACTACATCCCCATCTTCGACGTCACGAGGAACAGCAACATCAACTACATCCCGATTTTGGACGTCAAAAGGAACGACAGCAACATTAGCATTTGTTACAATGCCAACTGTCGCGACAATCTTAATATAAACCATTTATAAGACGTTAGCCGTTATATGAAACTTTATAATTATGGCTTAGTTGTTTTTGTATGTGTAACATAATTCTGTTGAAAATCATAATTGTTGTAAATTTGTTGTAAAATAAAGAAGTTTTTTATTTGGGTATGAAAATATTGTTTTTTTCTCATTTGCGCCTGAAAGTATGCTCTGAAATTCATTTATAGCAGAAATCATTTACAAAAACAGGGTAATACTGGCAAAGACATGTTTTTTCTCGCAATCTATCGACCTTCCGTTTGCGCGAATTTTTGAAAATTGCGCAAAATGCTTGAAATTTGACAATTCTTTGCCAGGGTTGCCATTTTTGATAAATATAATTGGAAAATGGGGAAACGAATTCTGAAGGAATATTTTAAAGTTGTATGGGCGGGGGTTGGGGGGAATAGTGGCATTTATTAACTCCAGTTGGTATTAATGACTTTTTATTTATTTTCTATGGTATGTTACCAGTAAAGGAGGTTTTGTGGACGATTTAATAAGTGAACTAAAAAATATAATTTCGAATGAATAGGCAGATTCTTGAACTTAATCTTAAAGCGTTATAAATATTTTCCATGGTTATACAATTTTTACAGAAAATTCTCAAAATAGGCGCAGCTGTAATTAGGCATTCCGGTTTCTTGGTATTTCTTGGTCGACTAAGGCATCTCCAAAACCTGGCGTTTAGCCACAATTTTTTATTGTTACTTGGGAATAAAAAAAGTAATCGATTGCCATTTACTTCGAAGAGCTACTTTCGCGAATAAATTTCGTTGGATTTAAGTGGTCCTCAAAGACCTACACGGTCGATTCTTGCTTTGGGTTCATGCGCATATATCCATGATTAGTCACCTGTGACGATCCCATAAAATAAGATTTGCATGGGAAATAATAAAAATCACGTTTTGAACAATTTATGGAACCTTCGTGCGCTTAATTCATTGCCGTTTATTCTTTTTTAATTAATAGTTTTCAGATTTTTTGGCAATACATTTCAGATCCTTTCAGAATATTTCACACAATATAATTTGTACTAGGCTGCATTTTTTTGAAAAATCTATATTAGAGTATCATTGGTGTCTTTCAGAGAAGAATCCATTCAATTTAATTTTTGATATAAAATAAAAAAGATAACCGAGACATTCGATGTTTCCTATAAATCGTCTCCAACTGAATGTGTGCTCAAAAATCGCTGCAGGTACTAAATACCAATAAGAGATATCTATTACCTATGCATTCAAAGGTTCATTGAAACTACTTTTCCCTTTTCCGTTTATTTTTGAAAAATGGCAACCCCGACAAAGAATTGTCAAATTTCAAGCATTTTGCGCAATTTTCAAAAATTTGTGCAAACAGAAGGCCGTGTATATCAATAGATTGCGCAAAAAATATGTCTTTGTCAGTGTTACCCTGTTTTTGTAAATGTTTTCTGCTATGAATGAATTTCAGGCGCAAATGAGAAACTTCATTTGATAATTAAAAAGCTTTTTATTTAAAATATATTTACTAATTAAAAAAAATTTATATATTTTTAAAGGGTTTAGTTATTTTATTAATTTATAGTTAATAGGATTATTGGTTATAAAATAGAATATGGACTCTCATATGTCATATATGCGGGATGGAATGAATAAAATATTGATTTTTAAATAGACATTTTTGTCATATGCACATATATGAAGTGCGTTATATTTCCTTAGACAGTATGTTTAGCGTTCATGGGTTTCATTTGTTCCAAAATCCACGTACTTTCCAATAAAATGTTTCTCAGCGGTATTAATGACAGTCGGTAGTTGCAGATAATCCTAAAATAAAAAAAAAACACATTATGAATAAAAATTCAGATAAGGATTAGATATGAAAAGTATATTCCGTATTTTTATATTTTATATACAAAATTAATAATTATTATAGTCTATATTCTAAAAAAACTTTAACAAACCAGAAATAAATAAAAAACAACCAAGCAACAAATTTTATATAAAAGAATGGTATTTTGTCTCTGTTTTAATATGCACATAACTATAAAGGTAAGTTTAATGGCCCAACACATCATTCCACATGATTTGGACTGATATTATTGCATGCCTAATGTCAGTAAAAATTCGTTCTTCTTTAACGACACCAAAAAGTCATATTTTCTCCCTTTTTTGGTGTTTGTTTTCTTTTTTCTTTTGATAACTTCCTCTTCATGTTTACGAGTTTGTTGTGACTTCTGTGTGAAATGCCTTTATATGTCGCCACATACTGTGATTATTATATGGCGGATTCTTTTTTGGCACGAACTTTAAAGCACCTGTTTTCATTATTTTTACGTCTTTTTTTGAGACCTCTAAGCAGCTGTGCCCTCATATCTCAACACGCAATTTGTAGCTCGTTTAATAATTGTACCAATTAAATGAAACAATAATGTTCATTGTGGTATGGTGTGTTTGATAAGATTAAAATAATTTGGGTTGTTTAAATATTTTTTTAGAATTTAAGACACTTCAAGTTGTTCCAGTTCTAGTGATTGGCAATCATGCCTGCCGTCAATGAGACGGGCTTTATATGTCCTTCACCACACTGTGGTACAGGGTGTTATGTCTTTGTGCATAGAATCACATTCCGAGTCGTCTGTCCGTAAATGTATTTTTTGTGCGGAATGTACAGGTCGCAATTACGATCCGATTTGAATAAAATTTGGCACAGGTGGCTTACTTGGTCAAGGATGAACTCTATTGAAATTAGAGAAAATCGGTTTAGATTTAGATATAGCTCCCATATACAGTTCCGCCCGAATTTATGTAAATGATGCACCAAACTACCAAGTTTTGTCCGATTGAGACAAAATTTAGGCTTAGTAAAAATACTAAGTTGTGCAAATTTTGGTTAAAATCGGACATTCCGTGGACCTATTATTCGATTTGTAAATATTGAACATTTTGACTATTTGTGGGGGAGGTACCATAAGGTCCTATCTTCGGACTTTATCTAGGTTTGGTAATGACAGTAAGTTGTACAAAGTTTTGTCCATATCGGATAGCCCTTTCACATCATATTATAAAATGATTTTTTTTTACAATTTGGACCATTTTGTGGGAGAGGTACCAGATATTCCGATATTCCCCATCTTCTTACTTGAACTGAGTTTGGAAGAAATATTACGAAAATCGGTTACTGCCTTCGGGAGTTCGGCCAGACAGACGGAATACGACTCCAAATTGTTCAAAGAAACATTTTGTAGTCGTAATCCGCTTGACCTTTGCCGTGTAAAATTTCTCGACATTCGGGATATAGTTGTCTCCTCTAAGGAGACCAGAAAAACAGACGAAAATAAAAATTTGGTCAAATTTGACCTCTTAATATTAACCGATCTTTACTAAAAACTTTGGCCAGAACCGAACATCCTTATATATTTTATGGCAATTTGTCTACAAACTCCGCCTGTACTTTGATTACAAATTATAATGGACAGTCGGTATACTAAAAGTGTTGTCTTCGACCAATATTTTATAGCGTTACAAATCCTTGGAGCCACATCAACTTATAACAGTAGTATATGGTAAAATTTTATTTTAAGATCAAGTTGGAGGATGAACCTACCCTGATTTAAAAAATGGAATATATTAATCCATGTTAAGTTAAACTAAGAATATCTCATACATATTTCAATTTGACCGGAAGCCTTATTTCTAATGAGAGTATGTACACATTTTGATATGGCAAAAATGTGTCTTATCGAAATATTGGTTTTAGACCGGCCAATATAATCTGATATCAAAACTATTGAAGCTGAATGAGTAATAAAGCAGATATAATGATTTATTTTGGGAAGTTGGGTTATAATCACCACACAAGAGAATGCCACAGCATGGAATATAATTCCGCTGAAAGTTTTTTCCCATCCGATACCGTACTTCCCCGCTTATTGATTTTATTTTTAAACGTATATTACCTTCCCATTTATATTTCATATTCCATAACATATTCGAATAATTTATTTGCTACAAAGAAACATTTTCCGAACAATTAACGTAATGCAATTAAACTGAAAACAACACCAGAAAGTCCAGCTAACGAACAAACACGCCGACCATCCTACCTGACTGAATTGTATGATTAAGTGGTTGGATAACGAAAACGGATATCGAACGCGAATGGTGTCTGGTTTGTCGCCCAATCGATGATATTGAAATTATCTACAATATATCGTATACGAACATGCGTACCTTGGGCATGTACTGCAAAATTTACCCATTGGCGGTGAATTGCAACGGTAAATGACACCAAATAACAAATTATAAAATGGTTAT
Source organism: Musca vetustissima (assembly GCF_032173495.1). Taxonomy (NCBI): domain Eukaryota; kingdom Metazoa; phylum Arthropoda; class Insecta; order Diptera; family Muscidae; genus Musca; species Musca vetustissima. Next base: position 5,207 of record NW_026888091.1, on the reverse strand, counting down.
TTTACTTATTTCTGCAAACGCCACACAAGCGAGAACAATATATGAATTTCAATTTGATATCGGCGCTTTGTGGCTTTACGCTCTGGTTTGGGTAATATGCTGTAATTTGGGAACGTTGCAACGTCAACGAATATTAAAGACACAGACATGAGGCGACGGTGGCAACGGCAAAACTGTGGCACTGAATTATGACCATTGTCAAATCGGCAAATTAACACTTAATGTATTGTGATGTTTGTTGGTGGTGACGGGGAAGGGGTACAATCACATTATTTTCACAATATTGGCTGAAATCACAACATCAACATGCAACTAAAACACAAATATACATACTTACATATACATAAATATATAGTGTATGTTCAGTACACATACATATGTATTTGCGTTTTCCTCTACACCAATGCATAATGCATAACATTGAAAATTCGTGTTACGTATGACTAAGTTTTGCTTAAACGGTAAAGGAGCTTACTTATCCGACAACAAACAGAATAAAAATTTGCATATTTTTGGCATTTATATAAAATCCATAAAATCTATGTGCGACCGTTCGCACACATTTTTGTTAAGTCGTCCAAACAATATTTTGTATGCATTTGAAATGTTGCGAGACTGTGAGGTTGCACTGAAATGCAAGGGAGAGGCTTGAAGGCCCTAACGAATGTTGGTGTGCTGCATACTGCCATGGTGTATTCCAAAACCCATTGACACGGCAAACGCAACAGCAACATGCCATATGACAGACATATTTTCAGACACGCATTGCAGTGTTCTGGCTGTTACACCAGACAAATGCTTGAGTGTGCATTTATGTGTGTATGTCGAATTTCATTTCAAATGCACTACACTTACAAACCGGATATTAAATGTTGAGTATCATCCAGAGAAGGTATTAATGTTAATTAATTCATTTAATAAGTGCTTGCAAGTTAATATTACCACCATTTCCGATTTCTTAATATGAATTGATTTTGGAAATACATCTTTGCTCAGGTTTGCTGATAAAAGTTGCTAACTTTTTAAGAAAATGATAATAATAAATCCTCGGATAAGATTTAAGTAATACAAATATTGCAACTCATCATTAAGCGATTTTAATTTTATTTCTTCTCTAGGCTATAGTTTTTGATTTTTTTCGCATTTGAAGTCTATTTAAAAACCTGATTTTTTTTGTCTAGCCAAATATAGCTCGACTTCGCTGCCCTGGTCTTTACAATTATCTATACTAATAAAAGAGTAAAGTAATTGACTGACTGACTTAACGATTCATCAACGCCCAGACGAAACGGCTAAAGCTAGAATCTTGAAATTTTGGGTGAGGGTAGATAAGTCTGGGTTTTTGGAAATTCGTACTAGAACGGTACGAAAAGTACTAAATGTGATATTTAGCGAACCGGTAGAGCTACAACTCTTAAATTTTAAGTGAGGGTCACTGATGGAGTTACGACTTTTGGAAATTCGAACTATAACTATCCGAAAAGTACTAAAATGTACTAAATTTGGTACAGTTGCGTGGCATGTGAATGGAAAATCGAGGTGGAATCAGGATAATTGAAACTAACATTACTGTTGGAATGTAGAATTGGGATATGTACGTAGTTTTGAATTTTTTTACTTATATGTACGAAAAGTACTAAATCCTACTAGAATTGGTATTTGGATTTGGGTGAATCGATGGAGCTAGGATCCTGAAATTTGGAGTTATGATCATTGTTCGGGTGTAGGATTATGGTATGTAGGGAATTTTGAAAATTCGTCCTAATGTGTACTATATGGTACTAAATTTAGATTTGCTTAAACCGATAGAGCTGGAATCTTGACATTTGAAGTTAGGATCATTGTTGGGGTAGAATTGAGCTATTTAGGAAGTTTTCGAAATTCCTGCTATTGTGAAGTAAATTTTGTACAATTTAATTTTGGGTGAACCGATATATGAAATTTTGGAAATTTGTTCTAAATGGTACCAAATGCGGATTTGGGTGAACCGAGTGGCGATTGGTCCATAACTTTGGCATGTTTGTCGGGTAAAAAAAATATTGTGACAATGGCCACGGTGGCGTATGACTGTGAATCTTATGGTTACATGATGGCTTCTGCATTATTATATTCAAAAAATATTGTACCACCACGAAATATTCGACCTTTGTTTAATTCGTATACAAAAAAATAATTCTGCGAAGGAGGCTATGTTCCATTTAAATTGATTTGTGGTCAAATATAGGCTTATAATGGTTCTATATTTATATTATATCGACGCCTCCGAACCATAGAATGCGAAGCCTGAAAAGTGAGTTTTTCAGTAGAAGCTTTCAAAGTATGGAAGTTTCTTTAATCGTACGTGCCATGCTAAGTACATTTTTGCTTATAACTTTGGTTGGCATTGGCCGATGATTACCAAAATTTCAGTGAATTTAAATTAAGGACCGTAGTATCTAAAAACGTGAAGAACTTTAAAACATGCTTAGTCGACATAGCATACTTTGGTTCGGAGACGTCGATATTAATTTGCAACAACTAATATTTTATCCGAGCCTTTATAATCATTGTTAGAAAGGACTTATCGGTACAAACTTATCCCAAAAAGTCCAAAAATTTGGAAAAATTCTAAATTTCGTATGAAGCGAACGAAATATCAAATTAGACCCATACTTGATACAATAGTACATTTTTATCAAACCTAGATTTATTTAAACATTTATTTAAACATTCTCCACAAAGCGTCAACATTTTTTAAAATATTTAAATACCATCTCAAATAAAAATTGAGTGTCCGATTTAAGCCAAACTTTGTACATCGTAATTATTTTACCAAACCAAGACCATTCAATGCTCAACATTTTGAAAATTTGTAAATCCAATATAAATGGATTTGAAAGCCCGATTTAATCCAAAACTTCATCGGTACATTTTGTATAGTACCTTCTCCACAGAAAGTGTAAAAATGTTGAAAATTTTTCACATCAAATATCCAATTATTGGAATATCGGATTTGAAATTCATGTTTTTTACTTTATAGTATTTATATAGGGTGACATGTTACGACTACAGTGGTAGTATACAGGAAACAAAAAATTATAACAATACTAACAAAAACAACAACATTCGAATGCGTAAAACTGTAGCGGGTATTGCTAAATGCGTTTCATATCCGCCGCAAACAAGGCTTTGCTATGGACATTTCAGTTCACTTTGTAAATGCCAAAATATACACAAAGGAATAGCAACAGTAGCAGCAGAAACAGGCGAACAATTCTATGACAAGAACAACAACAATAAATGACTATTCATTGTTTAGCTGGTTGCCCATTCTACCAGCTTGTTCTATAAAATTATGCAAGCGAAAGCATTTGAATATGTGAACGATATGTACGTATGAGTATGTAATGTTGTCTGGCTGTGTGGTGTAAAATACATATATGTATATATGGAGAATATAAAACATTGCCACAAATAATATCGATTCCAAGGTGACAGTAATTTATAATACCTTCGGGGGTATACATTTTACAATAAACGGACATTTGAAAAACAAACTTTGGCGTTCAAAAATAAAAATTCTCTATTGTCAATGACTTTTGTGCATTGCTGCTATTGTTGCAGATATTATTTTCTAATCTATACTGTTTGTTTTGGTTGACAATGTGACGTTTCGTTTAAATTGTTCATTTTTATAAGTAGGATTTTCAAATTTTGACATATATGAATAGGAATGTAGATTTTTCACCGTGTTTAAAGGCAAATAAAAACAAATTATGAAAACAGAATATAAAGTTGATAAGAATGTTGATTATGTGAAATGTGAATGTAGAGGATTATGTGAAAACATTAACATATGCTGATAATTTTCACCGAAGATAAATGCTACCCTCCAAGAATTTGAAATTACAGCACGACCTGCACCAAAACATGAACCTATTTTGAGCCCATATATTTTCATCTTCGATGAACACCGACAATCAAATTACAGGCACCTCGGCTGAAAAATGACGTTTCCATTGTGAACATTTTTTGACGAATCATCCAAGACCATCGAACATGTTTTTAGGGAAGAGGCACTTGGAAGCCAATAGCGATTGTTCGTACGACATTCTGATAACCAGGTTGGAAATAAGGCATAAATCTACCAATTACTCTAGGAAAACGCAGCTATGACCACAAAAAATGGCGGGTCTTTCATATGAGGGCTATGCCAAAATATGTATTTATTTTGAAATATTTTACGAACAGTTTTTTATCTTTCAAAAATCTGAAAGTCCAAATTATAGACACTTCAGTTAAAAAATGTGCCCGAACTTTTTATTGAGTTAAAAACAGTATTTGCCTAATTATATTGTCTTGTAAGCACAAAGTGATGCCTTTAACTTCATTTCAGCTGAATGATTATCTTAACTTCAGATAAAGCCGATACGGCCTGATAGATTTAATTTTTTAAAGATTTAAATTTTTCATAGTGGAGAAAATTTAAAATGGTTGGTTATTTTGTTAATTTTTCCTATACAAAATATTTCTGAACATGGTTTATCAAAACCACATAGAAAACATAACCAAAATTACCAACACCAACACCATCACCACGACACACATAACCTAAAACTTTGATTAAAATCTCTATATTTTATTTCATTAATTTTTCTCATATTTTAACAAACAATTTACATGCTTCTTCGCTTTTTAAGTTTTCCAACATAACAGGAATTTTGGGAAGGAATGACAACCTCATTATCCCATAATCGTTGACTCAGTATCCTTAATAATTATATGTGAGCACACACACACACATACTCGTACGTTATTATTGGTGTCTGGCACACAAAGCCCTCTTGCAATTTTTATTAAGTATGTTTGACTATGTTGTAAAGAAAACAATTTATCATCTCAACTATTTCGAATATGTTTGACTTTTTTGGTTTAGAAATCTTTCCAAATAATTTTTGAAAATATACATATTTTGATTTTCATTCTTAATTATGGTGGGTGTTTTGATTAAGGACGTGTATTTGTGGGAATTATGGTTTACCAGTTTGAAATAATTGTAAATGTCAAAAATCGCATTGACAACCAAACAGATAGAAATATAAGCCATATTTAATATTGTAGATAAAAAGTTTTTCACATGAAAGGTTGTGAATTATTGGAAATAGTTAAAATTATTTTATTGTCATTTGAAGGGTCGGAAAATGATATAAATATTTATTAAATTAAAA